>NC_142927.1:22721282-23028425 GCF_054131065.1 Drosophila arizonae
TCGCGATTCGTGGACCCATTTGGCGTCAAACACACGAGCCACAATCCAATCGTCCGGCTGCAAAGCTGATGTTTAATTTATATATATGTACATATACGTATACATATATAATGTGCATATAGTATATATAGTTTTTCCATTCCATTCGAAGTGCGCAAATGTTTGTGTAACGCCAATATGCATTAAGATTTATTAATATTGCAAACATTTAGGAATTTGAGTACTCGGTAAATGACAGTTACAGCTCTAGTTTAAGTGAAGATTTATACGAGGAACATCAAACAAAATATTCCAAAATAAGTAAGAGCCCTAATCTCTATTGGTCCATAAAATGAATATGGTAGAGACAGTTAGATTAAATAGAGAGGGAGAGAGAAAGATGGAAATAAAGAAAGGGCGAAACAAAAAGCGAGAGAGCGAGAATTCAAATGAAAATTGAGATATAGAGTAACACTGAGAGAAAGAGATAGAGAGAGAGAGAGAGTGGAGCGGGGGAGATTAAGAAGTAGTACAAATAAAAAGAGAGAAAGTTAAAGATGCAGAAGTGAGAGAGAGTGAGAGAGAGAGAGACAGTGTATTAGGAGGCATCAGAGAGAGAGAGAGAAAAACATATCATCTGTAGAAGCTTGAGAAATGTAGAAACAGATGAAGAGAAGCCGAGAGAGAGTGAAAGAGAAAAAGCGATTGGCAGGGTGAAAGGGAATCACAGATTTGGGAAAAAGAATAGAGAGGGCAAAAACAGAGAGAAAGAGAGAGGGAATTACATAAATAGAAGGAGAGATACTGAAAAGTGAAGAGAGAAAGAGTGAATGCGATGGAGAGAGTGAAGGAGAAATGGAAATTTAAACAGACCCGGACAACGGCAGGGAGAGAGAGAGAGAGGGACAGAAAACTTCATGAATAGAAAGAGAGATACCGAAAAGTAAAGCTAGAGCGAGAGAGAGAGAGAGAGAGAGAGAGAGAGAGTGAGGAGGTGTGTGACTGCTTACGTCGATTGGCATCAGTTCATTTTGGACGTGTGTAGGCCACGTTTCGTGCTCTAGTTGGGCTTACGACACGTCGACCATTATACCACATGAGATTTAATAACAAGTGCTGATGGAATTGCGTCGACATGAAAGCTGTATTCAAGTATACTATATGGCACAGGTGGGCTTGTCTGTGTGTGTGTGAGTGTGTGTGTTAACTGCCTTGTAAAAATTGCACGCTGGGGACAAAGCTAACATAACGAAACCTATTGCCGCCTCGCCCCCGCCCCCCACACGCGCTGTCAGTCAAGTTCACTGCTTTATGGCATGACAAGAAAAAAAAAATCCAGAAAAAAAAAAAAATAAGAAGAGAATAATGAAAAAGTAAAATAGAAAAGTGCACCACGTTTTCGTATCGTATGCATAATTGCTTTTAAATTACCAAACGAGCCTTAGCTAATGTACAGGCATACACACACACACACACACACACACACACACACACACACACACACACACACACACACACGCACATGTATGGAATATTTGTTGGGCAAAAAGAGCAGGCGAGCAAGCGTTGCGAAAATAAACTAAACAAAACAAAACAAAACAACAACAACAACAACAAAGACAAACTACACGTTTTTCATTCTATTGAAGCAACGCAACACCGCAAAAGCATGCTCTGCCCCAACACACACCACCCACCGCCCACCACCCAGACGCACCCAGCAACCCCACTAGGTGGGCGAAAGGCGTAGTTGTTTTCTTGTTCTGAAATGTCTGTCTTACATTGCAAATACTTCATGCTTAATGAAGTAATGAAAACAAAACAAGCGAACGCTCTAAAATAATTGACATGGCTTGGAATTATTATCGAATTAATTAATTGTCGTTGCTTATTGTTATTGGATTGATTGGTTCTTAAAATTAACAAAAATACATATATATTTATTCAGAAAAATATAAATAAATTTATTTTTATTCTAATTTAAAAAAAAAAAATATTTTTTTAATTGAAATTATATTTATTATTTACATTAAAGTGTAACAATTTTTATTTATTTTCATGATTTTCGTTCATAAAGGGAATCAAATAATTATATAAAAGATAGTACAAGATTTATTCATTATATACATTTACAAATGAGTTTTATAGAAATAGAAAAGCTTAAAAATAATAAAATAAAAATTCAAAAATTGTTACAAAATATTATTTCAAAATGATATATAAGTTTGCAAAGCTGTATATTTCAATTAAGAGTTTGTTTTTCAAAATTGGTTCATAAATACTAATTATAAATATAAGTTTTTAAATTTCTATAGAATTTGTTGCGCCTGAATATAAATAGAAATTTATGTTCACTGCAAATTTCTGAAAATATCAAATATACAAAAAAAAAATAAATAAATAAATAAATAAATAAAAAAAATAAATAAAAAAATAAATTAACTAAAATAAAATAAAATAAAATACAATAAAATAAAATAAAATAAATAAAATAAAATAAAATAAAATAAAATAAAATAAATAAATTAATAAATAAATAAATAAATAAAATAATTTAATAAATAAAAAATAAAACAAATATGAAATAAGAACATTTGAATCTCCCATTTTTAATGGGTTCAGGGCATAACAAGTACAAATTAATAGTTAATAGTATACACATTTTTTATTGCTCTTCTAGTTTTTAAATATTATTATTTTAAAAATATTATTTTTTATTCTTCTATTAATTTTTTCTTAATTTGAAAAATATAATTTTTATTAATTTCTATATATAATATTATTTTTATTTATTATTTTATGCATATACGACATACATATTTATTATTATATAATATATATTTTTTCCTATTTTATATATATTTTAAATAATACTAAAAATATGTATCTTGTTCATATATATTTTACTATTCATTTTTGGTAATTTTTCATATATATTTTATTTTTATTTAATGGGCATTTATTTATTTTAAGTAAATGCTTGAAATATTTAAAAATCGATTTATTTCAGTTAAAGCATTGCAGCTGTTACTGTTCCATTAGTCCCAAGTTCGTTCGTAGTTTATGAGTTCATTTTGGAACTAGTTCAATTTTCTTTTGAGTCTAAAGAGAGTGCAAAGCGAATTTGTACATACGATTATAGGGTATATAAACAATCAGAGTGAGTGCAGGTAATGTGCACACACACACATATATATATGTACTATATACCTATATATATATATAGGTATTTGTATGTATATATATATATATAGCTTGTGCGATCGTGTAAACGCAAAAATATGCGCACGGCAATAAAAAAAAAAAAAAAAGTTAACAATGAACAAACAAATGGAATATATGCATGGAAATTAGCCCCGTGTAGGCCCTGATAAAATGTTGTTGTTTTCACTTTGGTGCTGAAACTTGTTTAATAATTCAAATATCACCGCACACGCACACACTCACACACATGCACACACGTATACCACCTGGTCACAATGTTGTTGCGAGGCATATTAATTTGCATGCGCCAATTTAATATCTTGTCAAATTTATGTAGAAACTTAACCTGTGCCTTCTGATGGCACCTGTACGCACGTGTGCGTGCATGTGTGTGTGTGTGACTGTTGTAACACACACACACACACAGCAGAGCAAATGCTCTATAATATTACAGTGCTAGTTATGCTCCTTCGCAAAGCCATATCGGGTATATTAGTTGACATGATGTGGGCTAATTGTGTATATATAAATAAATATATGTGCACCTCACACACACATACAAATTCCATTAAATTTTCTTTGATATTTATCAGGTGTAATCAAAGAGAGAAATCAAGAATTGAAATTATTGAAAATAATGGCATGTATGGAAAATGTGTGCATGGAAACATTCCACAATATATATGAATCTTATATCTCCATAATTACATATGTACATATGTATATATCTGTATATATATATATAGATATGTGCATTTGAATCGATATCTTGCTTAGTAATTCCAAGCACAGGCCATGTGATGAGAAGAAGCCGGTTCGAGCTTTTATTAATGTTTAATGTTTGTCAACTGTTTTTGGACAGCAGCTGACACAAATCATTAACCAGTTTGGTTTTAGCGTTTTGCCCCCGACTTTAACCAGTTTGCCCCATAATAATGAAGTTAAATGTACACCAAAATATTGAGATAAAACATATAAATATACAATTATCTTGTATCAGAACGGACAGAGAAACAGATACAGTGAAATAAAAAAAAGAAACGAGAAGACATTAAAACCAAATGCTTTGTAATGCATATCAATTAAAACAGAGATCTGCAGGGAGATGAAGAGCAAAAGGGAAGGAGACAGATATTTATAGAGAGAGAGAGAGAGAGAAATGTGAGAAGTTGATAGAGAGAGAGGTAGGAGATTGATAAAGGGAGAAACGTAAGGGATTAATAGAGAGACAGGTAAGAGATTGATTGAGAGAGAAAAAGTAAGGGATTGATAGCGCGAGCAAAGTAAGAGATTGATAGAGAGAGATGAATAAGAGATTGCTTGAGAGAGAAAAGAAAGGGTTTGATAGAAAGAGAAAAATAAGAGATTGATTGAGAATAAAAAAAAAGGAGATTGAGAGAGAAAGAGAAAAGATGCAGATAAGTTTAATATAAGAGAGGAATGAAGAGATAAAAAGAAAGGCAACGAAGGAAGGAGAGAGACAGAAGCAAAGAGATAGGGAGAAGGATACTTAGAAAGATGGAGGAGGGCAGAGGCAGCAAAAGAAAGAGACAACGATAAAGAGTAGAGAAAGAGACAAAAATAAAGGAATTTACACAAATGCTAATAATATTATTAGATAGAATGATTATGAGCAGTAAAACAAACAAATGATGATTTTATATATTAAAAATAGAATTAATAGGAACAGAAAAAATTATATAAATAAAAAATTGAATTAATAAGAACGGACAAAACAAATAATACCTTGATAAACTTTTCTAACTATGAATAGCTCCTACTCAGATAAAGTAAAACTGAACTAAAATTCAATTCATTTAGTCTAATATATAAGTTAGATGTGCTTAAACGAATTCATTTCAATTTAATCCGAACTATTAATTACCAGATTATGGCTTTTGTCGTAGCTTACTCTGACATCGGCTAACTTTGGTAGCTATCAAATTCGATTGTAAAGTGCCTGGCAATTGTTGCGCAAATTGAATAATTATTCGCATGGAACTATTAAAACTATCTGGTACGAAATGCTCTAATCTATATTTTGTTAGCCTTGCAACTACTATTTTGATGATAATCGTCTGGTAAAAAAGTTGGCAAAGTTTTCAGTTTTATGTTTTAAGTTGCTTGTTCTACTAATTCTATCCATGTGGATAAAGTGCCTGACAACTTTTTCAATTATCCAGCTGAGTGCAAACTTTAATTAAGTTTCCCAACTAGCAGAGCTGCTGGCTCCTTCCAAAGGAACTACCTATTTGCATATTAACACTTGCAGCTAGCCCTCCTCCCCTGTCCGTTCCGCCCTCTTGGGCCCCACCCATTGCGACTTTGTCGCTTAACCAACTTGAAACAGTTTGTAAACTGTTTCAGTCATTTTTACAGCTAAACAATTCAGCTCGCTCAACTTGATGCAGCTCATCAATTTAGCATGGTGTGCATAACGGGACTATCTCCAACTGCAAACGGTAAACACATGTGGTTCCACATTCAGCTAGAACCAACAATTTGCGATTGTTACGCGGCGCAACGCGACGCGATCCAACCGCAAAAACCCAACGCGACTTATTTGTTTACATACCAATACACATACCCACACACGCACACACACACACACACACCCGAACACGGCGACTTGATTATTTACAATGAGGTAGGCGAACTTTGTTTGCACCTAATTAATGTATGTAAATATACATGCATTTATTTAAATAAATACACACATACGGTAGCTCGACTACACTGCAAGAAATTGCATTGGAATTTAAGCAGCATTCTTTGCAAAATTAAAACAGTATGAAAAAAGTGCTTAGACACACATACGTTAGCTCGAATACACTGCAAGAAATTGCCTTGCAAATTTAAAACAGTTTTCTTTTTAAATTCAATAAAAATTGGTTCATAAAATGATTATGAAATTATATGAAAAAATATATAAAAAATATATAAACATTTTAACAAAACCATTATACACTGATTTCCCATTTTTAATGGGATCAACGTATACTAAAAATATATATATAAATATACATATATACGTATAATATATTCATAATATTGCTATCGTAGAGCTGTATGTACATTAAACAACAACTTAATATGTATATTTCAAATATATAATATATAGAAGAACATTGCTAGGCTAGCTAAAAGAGAAAAAAAAAATAGCTAAAGATAATTTAAAATGCATTATGCCTAGACGAAAGTCATCAATTCGTCATTGGCAAGTCAAATAAAAACTTAAGATAGCCGATAGAGTTTACAGTATAGATATCTGTAGACTTCAAGTTTAACGGAATTAGCTAATAATATAAAAAAAATAATAATAATAATAAAATAGAATATATATAAAATAATGCCGAAAAAATATATAATAATGTAAATTAAATATAAAATAAAGTGAATAAATATGAGAATATATGTATATTTTAAATGATCATGTCTGTAGCATTAATACAAAAATGCATTAAAAAATATTTAAAAATATAACTGAAACAAATTAAAAATAAAATAAATTAAAAGAAAATATAAATTAAAGAAATAAAATAACTAAGATATAAAAAAAAATTTTAATTTAAATATACCGCAGAGGCTGTATTATTATTTTATTCTTCTTATTTTCGTTTATTTATTTATTTTTGAATAATCCTTAAAATCACAAACAATAGCTTTTTTTGTCAGTGTAGTTGCACTGCTGCGAGTGTAAGCAGTAGAGTTTACTGTTTCATAGAACGCTCATCTCTGTTGCCTGTGGGGGGCGTCAAGTGACTCGGGTCACTTCCAATCAGAATTGCTATTGCACTGCTTGTCAGCTGACTGACAGCGTGAGTGAGTGAGAGAGGGAAAGCAGTGAGTGAGTCTCTGTGCGTGTGCCTGTGCCTCTGTCTGTGTCTGTGGGTGTGTGTCTATGTATGTGACATATGCACGTCACTTACTTGCTTATCGTGTTACACTCAGCGTGAGCGTAGCGCTGTGTGATTGAATGCGGTGATTGCTGTTTGATAGCATATTAAGTATTTACCTGCACATTTCTTGCATTTCTGCATTGCTGACACACACAGACACACACACAAGGCTGTGCCTGGATATTGTTTAAATATTTATTGAGAAATTGTGCCTTGAATCAATTTTCGACAATTACAAAGCTTTATTTATTCAAGTTGTCAACTGAACTAATATCCTTAAGTGCTTATTGGAAAGAATTCTGTGTTGGCAGGAGTCGTGGCAGACACCCTCAAGTATATACATAAATTCTTGATAAGGACGATGAAATGATTTATATCTGTATATCTAAGCCAAGATATACAGCCAGGGCCTTTGCATATAAGGGCAGCGTCGCATGAATAGAATTGCAGTTCTGCTCACGGCTTAGGGTATCTGCTTGTAGCTCAATTCCGAGTGCTCTGCAGTCAATATACATATGTATATATCGAACAGTCTCACGGATACTAACCAATTACCTGTAATGTAATTATTTATAATGTATGTTTATATGTATATGTATTATATGTATATTGATTTTTGTCTGGTATATATCTATATAGGTTAATAATGTGATTGACCTAGTATATTGATTGGTATAATTGACTTTATACGATTCTTATAAAGATTGCTCTCTTTGGTCTTTTATAGTATTCTTTATTCTCGATAATTGTTGAGATATTTATCAAATTTATTGTCAGCTCTTTTAACAGGGTTTGTGTTTATCGATTAATGATACACTATCGAAGAATTGATCATCGAATAGCAAGACATTCTAGAGCTAGAGCTTGAGCTTTATTTTAGCTCTGAGAATTCTATGCTGACAGCTCTTGCTAAGAGAGCTCAAGCCCTAACGTAAAATGAACAAATAATAAAAATAAAGATATTATAAAAAAAAAAATAAAATACAGAAAAAATAAATAAATAAACAGAGTAAAAAAATAAAAATAAAAAATAAATAAATAAAAAGAGTAAAAAAATAAAAATAAAAAAAAATAAATAAATGAAATTTTAAAAAATTAATAAAAACAAAAAATATATTAAGAAATTAATAAAAAAAAAAAAAATAAATAAAAATACAAAATAAAGAAATAAGGAAATAATAAAAAATAAAGTAACAATTAAAAAAATAAAAATAAAAAAATAATAATAAAATAACGAAAAATAAAAATTAAAAATAATAAAAAAATTAAATAAATAATTGTTTTTTTAATTTGATTAAATTTAATTAAAAATATAAATAAATTAATACAAACTAAAATAAATTACAAACAAATATAGAAAAACATTTTTTTTTTAAATTAACAAAAAAATTTTAATTAAAAAAAAAAGCAGAATGTATAAATAGCCCATCATATCTGTAATAGCCGATTAGTTCCGTTCTCATTCCATACAAAAAAAAAACACCATAAAATATATCTGCCCAAAGGGAACCTTACAGACATCAACGCACATAAAGATTTAATATCACGGAGGCAATCGATGTAGGCAAAGTGTGAATAAGTTCAATTACAGTGCATTGCTACTATATAGGGAATAGAACTGTAGATTGGCTCATGAATAAAGTGCTTGATGGCTTCGTAGTGCTTCTATTATCATGAACACAGCTGTATACAGTATATGAACTCTATTTATATAATTGCTAAATCAAATTATAAAGTCTTACAGCTTCATTGAACTATTTTCGTTGGGTAAAACGGGAAATGCATTTACATCAAATTTAAGTGAATGAAATTCAATTGAATAGCTCTTTTGAAGCTACAAACTTATAAATATAAATTGGCATGTCAAAGGGACTGGGGAAGAGCATGGGTGGGAGGTGGAGGGAGGCGGTTTGGTGCGGTTGTGGGCAAACGTAATTGTTATTGGCCTATTGGAGAATTGCAATCAAATCGAATGTTTTTGCATCGTAAAAATATTTTAATTGAATTTTGATACGACGACTTTGAAATGCAATTGCAATTTGATAAATGGGATTTTGTGGGATATATATAGACAGATAGATATATATAAATATAATATATACAGGAGCACAGCTGTACACCTGTGCGCATATATACCTTTATATATAATGACATTTCTTGCATTACTTCCATTGCAGGCCATTTGGATAAGGAGACGGACAAGGCCAAGCACAAGGACTGCGATAAGGACGCAAACGTTAGCCGCTCACCGTTAGCCGTCAGCTGTTTCCCGTTAACTGTATTGCCCGCTAGCCCCGTTAGCCCGTTGACCGGCCGGACATTCCGCAGAGCTGAGGAGCGTCGTTAGTGCGTGGCGCGTGGGGGGCGGAGCAGCGACGGCCTGGTCCAACTTGTAGTCGTCGTTCGTCGTCGTCGGAGTCGGAGTCGGAGTCGGAGTCGGAGTCGGAGTCGAAGTCAAAGTCGAAGTCTAGGAAAATGTCTTCGCCATTAGCGCAGAGCAACAACAGCAACAGCAGCCAGTCGCAGTCATCAGCAGCAGCAGCAGCAGCAGCAGCGGCAGCGGCTGCTGCACAGCAGCAAAATCAAAAATCAAATTCATCAGCTGCCAGCAGCGTTAACAATACACATGAAAAGAATGCGAGCGGAGCGACGGGGACGACAGCGGGTGGTGCAGCGGGTGCTGGCGCTGGCGCTGGCGCTGGAGCTGGAACTGGAGCTGCAGCTGGCTCGGGATCGTCCGGCGGCACGCCACAGAGCCCCACAAAACGTAGCACAATATCCACAAAGGAGCGTGTGATCGATAGCGTGCCGTTCCCACCCAGCCGAAAGCTAACCTGCGCCGATGTCTTCGATGCGCGCACCGGCAAGCCGCACCACGATGTACTTAAGCAGCATTTCATACTGGAGGGCCGGATCGAGGAGAGCGCCGCCCTGCGCATCATCCAGGAGGGCGCCACGCTGCTGCGCCAGGAGAAGACAATGATTGATATTGAGGCGCCGGTCACCGTCTGCGGCGACATCCACGGCCAGTTCTATGATCTTATGAAGCTATTCGAAATTGGCGGATCGCCGGCAACAACAAAGTATCTGTTCCTGGGCGACTATGTGGACCGGGGCTACTTCAGCATTGAGTGCGTCCTCTATTTGTGGTCGCTGAAGATCACGTATCCGCAGACGCTGTTCCTGCTGCGCGGCAATCACGAGTGCCGGCATCTGACCGAGTACTTCACCTTCAAGCAGGAGTGCAAGATCAAATACTCGGAGCGCGTGTACGACGCGTGCATGGATGCGTTCGACTGCCTGCCGTTGGCGGCGTTGATGAACCAGCAGTTCCTCTGCGTGCACGGCGGACTGTCGCCGGAGATACACGAGCTGGAGGACATTAGGCGGCTGGATAGATTCAAGGAGCCGCCCGCCTTTGGCCCCATGTGCGACCTGCTGTGGTCCGATCCGCTCGAGGACTTTGGCAACGAGAAGAACTCGGACTTCTACACGCACAACTCGGTGCGCGGCTGTTCGTATTTCTACAGCTACGCCGCCTGCTGCGACTTCCTGCAGAACAACAATCTGCTGTCGATCATACGGGCGCACGAGGCGCAGGACGCCGGCTACCGCATGTACCGCAAGAGCCAGACCACCGGTTTCCCCTCGCTGATCACCATCTTCTCGGCGCCCAACTATCTCGACGTGTACAACAACAAGGCGGCGGTACTCAAGTACGAGAACAACGTGATGAACATCCGACAGTTCAATTGCTCGCCGCATCCCTACTGGCTTCCCAACTTCATGGACGTGTTCACCTGGTCGCTGCCCTTCGTCGGCGAGAAGGTCACCGAGATGCTGGTGAACGTGCTGAACATCTGCTCCGACGACGAGCTCATGACCGAGGAGAGCGAGGAGCCGCTGTCGGACGACGAGGCGGCACTGCGCAAGGAGGTCATCCGCAACAAGATACGCGCCATTGGCAAAATGGCGCGCGTCTTCTCAGTGCTGCGCGAGGAGTCCGAGTCCGTGCTGCAGCTGAAGGGGCTGACGCCCACGGGCGCCCTGCCCCTGGGCGCTCTGTCCGGCGGCAAGCAGTCCCTCAAGAATGCCATGCAGGGCTTCTCGCCCAACCACAAGATTACCTCATTTGCGGAGGCCAAGGGACTCGATGCGGTCAACGAGCGGATGCCGCCCCGACGCGATGCCACGCCCTCACCAGCGGAGGAGGGCCAGAAGTCACTGTCGGCGGCGGCAGCAGCAGCGGCCAATGCGAGTGCGAATTCAATCAGCGGATAATTCTAAGTCAGTAACAGAGTAGCAGAGCAGCAAAGTAGAAGAGTAACAGAAGCGTAACAGAAGCGTAGAAGAGCGCTCTACAGCAGCAGAGCAGCGAAGCAGCGGCGCTGTTAAGTCAGTTTTAGAAGTCGACAATTAAGTGAACAGCAAACCAAACGGTGGCAGTGCGTGCGAGTGGGAGGGAATATGCAAATCAAATAGTTATATGTAATTTCGAGCTGCGGCAGTGCAGAATACACACACACACACACACACACACACAGAGAGACGCATGCAGACAGGCATCGCTGCGCAGCCGCAGCTGAAATGCATTTGAAAAGTAACATAAAATAGAAGAAAACAAAACCAAAATGCAAAACACATACAAATTAATAATAATAAAAACAAAACACGCAACAGAACGAGTCGAAAGCATAGAAGTAAATGAAATGCAAGCGTTTAACTTATTGGTATTACAGATAAAAATAATAAACAAAAGCAAAAGCAAACACAAAAATACAATTTTAAATATGGGAAAAATACAGAAGCTAATCATAAAATGCAGTTAAAACAATACAGAATTGTATAAATAGCTATATGTACATGTATACGTGCATACATATACATATGCAAATACTATATATGTATGTATGTATATGCGTATATAAATATATATATATATATTTATTATATATATATGTATGTAATTCTATGCATAAATCATCAAAATTTTGTGCAACATTATATCAAAAGAGCAAAACAATATGCGAAGCGAAGTTAACGGGCGCGCCGCTGCTGACGCTGACGTTGACGTCGCAGTAGCAGCAGCAGCAGCAGCAGCAGCTGCAAAGCTGTAAATTAGGTAAATTTAATTATTTGCAATGCTACAAGAATGCAAAATCAAGTTATAAAAAATCGACTTTATAAAAAACTAACTCGTTTCTGAATAAAATAAATAAATTTAAAGAAAAAAAAAAAATACATATAAATCAATATATAACCTTCCCAAAAAAAGATATTAAAAGAATCAACCTTTTAACAAAAAGAAAAGAAAAAAAATTTAATTAACAAAAAGAAAAAAAAAATGGAAAAAAAAACTAAAACGCTAAACGCTAAGAAATTATACTACTTTCGTTGTGTGGCGCCGAGGGCGACTTTAAAGCTAAACACCAAGAAGAAGCTAACGCTTAACTACTTCCTACAACAAAAACAAAAACAAACAACAGCAATATTTTACTACAATCTTTTATTACAGAAACACGAAGAAACGACAGGAACAACACACAACATAAAACAACCTGAAAAACCAAAACAAAACGACTGAATCTCTCTCTATAGCTAATACTCTCTCTCTCTCTCTCTATTTCTATCGCTCTATCTCTCTCTCACACACACTCTCTTTTCTCTTTGTTTATTACTGTTGAAACAACTTAAATACACATACATATATACACACTTACATACACACACAAACACACACACTCAAAAAATAAACTCAAAGTTTATGAGTACATTTGTTGTCGCCATTGTCGCCTCACACTCTCTCATCTGGTGATTGTGTATGTGGTCTTTATATACGTGCCATCTTTATCGTAGTCATTAGCGGAATATAAATATATGTATATATGTATATGCATACATATACAAAAAATACAATATATGATTAAAACGAATTGGCTGCAGCGCAGCAGATGTCAAATGTGCAGCAGCAGCAGAAGCAGCAGCCTCCAACAAAAAGCAACGCAAAAGCGAATTGCCGGTATTAAACGGTATTAAATACACACACACACACCCACGCACACACACATACATATATGCGCATAAGATAAGCTTTACGAACTTATGCACTCTTTGCTGTAAACTCTCACGCTCCTTAACTCACTCTTACCCTCTCTCTTTCTTTGTATTTATATATGTATATATGCATATACATATATATGTTCTCTGTTACATACAAACAAAAACAATCAAGCGGCAAAGCAGTCAGCAGAAGATGCATGCAAAGCAGACAAAATTAATTGCGAGCGCCTTGCGCCTGTTAACTATGCAATGCAAATGCAAAATGCGCAGAAACCGAAAACAGAAACAACAAGAACACAATGCGTTTGCAAATGGCGTCTCCTTTGCGCGGCAGCCTTACATTTGCGTCTGCGTCGACGTAAGCGTCGATTCTTTTTTATACTTAATCGAATTTTAGTTATTTGTTAATTAAAAGCGAAAATAAAAATTAATTGAAATCAATACGAAACATCAAGAATGAAACAAAGCAAACTGAAAAAAATGTGAAGAAGTGGGCATAGTTTAATTGGGTTTTGTTGTTAGCTGTTACTAGGATTTTTTTTTTTCGTTTACCTATTGCCTATTTATATATATTTATTATAAACAAATGTAATATTTATGCATACGAATTTTAAATTAAATTGTTGTTTCTACCTTTGTTTTTACGTATTGTATAATTACATACATTTATTGTTTTCTACACCTTAAGTAATTAAGTCAAATGAATTTATAAAAATACAATGCGAAAAAAATAAAGAAATCAAATATATATATAAACGAGTGCAACTTCTCTTTAACAAATATATTATTATGAATATTAACAAAACATTATAAAAAAAAATAAAATACGAAAACCAAAAACATTTATTAAAAATGAAGCAAAAGAAGAAGAGTACCTATGTACATTATTTTTAAGTTATATAATGTTAAATAATAAAAAATAAAACAAAAAAAATAATTATTGTTGAGAGCAGAGCAAAGAAGAGAGGACGAAGAAACGACGATGAAAAGGAGAAGACGAGTTAGCAAATGAATTGAAATTTGATGATAAAGTGAAAACATTTGATAGTTGACATGAATCTAATACAAAATGCAAACTTATAGCAATTTGAAGTACTTTATAAACAATTATACATACATACAAACAAATACATACATATATAATGCATAAGAAAATTATATACAAACATATATGTTTAAAGTAATGGCGATCCGCCGGACATGTTAATTGACAAAAACCAAAAACAAACAAAACACAGTTGCAGTTGTGAGACAGAGATGGAATAAGTGGAGGAGAGAGAGGGATGGATCGAGCGAGAGAGAGAGAGAGAGCAACAAACATTATATATATATGTGTATATACATATATAGATAAATACAAATCATATAAATCGTTGCCTCCAAAAGCATACAAATTTTAATTAAATTTATAGGCAACAACAACAACAAGTATCCAATAATATTATATATAAAACGAAACAAACGAATCACAAATAAAAACTGAGTAGCCTGGGAACATTAGTTAGAGAGAGATAGCAAGAGCGTACGCTATTAACTGCAACGCCTGAAAGCAGGCAACAGTTTTAGGCGAATGACTTTCGCCAACCTAACAGGAGCATTAGAGCAGTATAACACTATAACAGTGTGTGTGTGTATGTGCGCACCACATGTGCTATATATGCAGTTGCAACACACACACATAGACACATTTCCCCAAATAGTTAAAAATACATTAACAAATGAAACAATGTTTATAAGCTAAGCAGATCAGCATATATATAAATATATATATATATATATATATGAACAAAGCAAACAATTTACAAAAGTTTATTGCATTTCAATTCCCAAAAAAAAATAAAATAAAAATTATATATAGATATACATAAATTTAAATTGAATACAAAAAAAAAAAAAAAACAAGAAGCGAAAACAATTACAAACGCAGTACGTTTAATATATATTATTGGTTTTAAACAACACTTGAAAAAACACAAATTTAAATTTAATGGATTTATTAAGCTCCAGAAACCCATGCATGCAAGCATATGTTATGCATGTGCACTCACATGTATACACACATGCACACATGCGCATACGCCCCTTCGCGTCAAGCACTCACATACACAGACACACACACACACACACGCACGCACACACACATGCAATTTAGCGCGCTCTTCTATAAAGAATTATTCAAATTCATAACGTTCAATAAGAAGCTAACATAAGCTAAGCTAACAAAATATGATACCACTACTTTTATACTATATACACAAAAAAAAAAAAAAAAAAAAAAAAAAACAACAAAAACAAAAAGAAAACTTTTCTTATCTTTTTTCTAAGGCTTTCACACTCAATCGCTCTGCTCGTCTCTTCCTCTTCCTTCTTCCATCTCCTACTCCACTTCTACTGCTTCTATCTCCTTTTAAGCGCAGCAGTTAGAACACTTTTTAACGGTACATTTTCTACTACAATCACAATAAATAATCAATTTACCCAAGAACAAAACAAAAAAAAATCAAATTTTAAATAAATTAAAATTGTTAAAATTAACAAAAATATATATATTTAAAAAGCAGTTATAATAAATATACATATACTTATACACTTTTAATATTTCATTTGGATTTTTGCTCTGTTCTTAGCTAAGCAAGTATGAGAGAGAAAGAGTGAGAGAGAGACGAGAGAATTGTGTTACAAATAATTTGTTTTAATTTTACGTTTTTTAATTATTTTTATTGCAATAGTTATAATTAGAAGAAAAGAAAACCATGGAGAAGAAGCAAAAATAAGTGAAAAAGAATTTGTTGTAAATTAGCATAAATACTTGAAACACATACATACATACAAACATATACATATATATGTACAATCACATTGTTTTAAACAAATTTAGTTTAATTATTTTTTTTTAACTGAAAATGAAATTTTCATTTTTGTTTCTGTTTACATTGAATAAATGCAAATAAACAAATGCTTTGAACTTAGTGACTCTGTCTGTGTGTGCGAGTATGTGTGTGTGTGAGTGTTTGTGAGAGTGTGTGATTGCGGGTGTGTGCCTCTGTACTTTACTGTACCCATTTTTTTTTATATTTATTTATTTAGTAGAACATTTTTGGTTTCTTAAGTAAACTTTGATTTCCAATTAACAAAAGTCTTCATTGCAACAACAAGAAAACAAAAACAACAACAACAACTAAGAAAGGATAAATCCCCTTTTATATATTTAATATTTGTACTGTTTATATATTTTAACTCTAATTTTTTGATACGTGTATTTTTCAACATCTACTTCCTGCCCTCGAATGCTTTAAAAAAAAAGAAAACAAAAAACTTTACACAAGAAAAACTTAAATATATATATATATATATATATATATATATATATATATATATATATATATATATATATATAAATATATATATATATAATTATAAAAAGAATTAAAACTTTACCTTTTGGATAAATCAATTTAAATGCATATTTTATATATATTTAAACATTTATTTATATGCATATATACATACATATATATACATATACATATATATATATACATACATATATATATATATATATATATATATATAAATGCATATACATAACAAATAATATAATAATATAAATAATAAGTTGAAGCAACTTTGTCAGAGTCAAAGCAAAAAGTTTATATACTTATATTTAAACAAATACAAACAACAACAAATAATATTAAAGCAAGATTAAAACAAATTAATATTTAACAAATATATATATATATATATATATATATATATATATATATATATATGCATAAGAAACAAAAACAAAACATCACATCTAGATAATTCTCTTAAAAATTTTCAATTTTATTATAAAACCGAAAATAAGTAAATTAACAAATTTAAACAGTGAAAGCATTATTATATTATAAATTTATAAATGTATTTCAAACAAACAAACAAAGCAAGAAAAACAGAAAAACAAATGATAGGGGCAGCTGGCTGGCAAATGCAAATAAATTTGCCAAATTTGCCAAAATGCGAATTGCGCCGTTGTGAGAAATGATAAATTGTATGCAATCCAGAGAAAATGATGATGAAGAAGAAGGAGAAGAACAAATTAATTTACAAATGGCATAATGAACAAATGCAGACAACAAGTTTTAGCCTTAAGTGAATACAAAATAAAAACAATGATTATCAATGTTATTAACAAAATTAATATAAACAAAAAAAAAAAAAAAAAAAAAAAACAAAACAAAACAAAACAATACAAAACCATTTAAAAAAATATACAAGTACCTATCCTGAGAATAAAATGCGCGCACGTTTATTATTTCCTCTAAATGTTCGTTTTGAATACATATATGTCATAATATTTTTTTCAGTTCAATTTTTCAAATTTGACGCCAAATGGAAGCAAGTTATCGTTGCGGTTACGTTAAGCATGTTAAGAATCGGTAGTCCACATTTCGAATATGTTATAAATGCTTCTGGGCATTCTTTTTTATTGTGAGTTATCGATAACAATAACAGATTACAAAAAGTCGGCTTACGGAGATTTAACATAATGCAATAAAAATGCAGATATTGTTTAGCGATGAAAAGTAAAATATCGGTTATAAAGATATTACTAAAGTTGAGTACGACTTGAATATAAACGATGCACAAAATAACATTTTAGAAGCTCAGTAGTTTATTCCAAGTAGTACTGCTACTATACATCTGCTTACGTCATCCTGCTGTCGCTTTACGTCAGCGTACGTTGACTTAACGTCGAACATGGTATTTTTGGTATTCATGGCAGTTGAAAATTGGAGAATTCGGCACTCGCAATTTGTGGTCACACTGGTAGAATATCAATAAAAATAAAGGAGAGGGAGGGGGAGCTGAAAATTCCATTGAGAAGCGAAAAAAAACGTAGCGAGAGAAATTACGACGTCTGCAGGGCACAGCAGCAGCCAAGACGAAACGAAAATATAAAAACAAATTGTGAATACATTGCTGTTGTGTTACAGAAACAACAGTAACAGAGATATAGAAAATTACCAACCGAAAATAGCAAAATCCTGTAACGCGACAAAGCGGCTAACTAGCTCCAACAAAAAAGAAAGAAAAGAAAAATTCAACAGCAGCAGGAGTAGCATACAAAGTAGAAAAGTGCGTGTGTTGTTGGCCAACGTGCCAGTGCGTGCGTGTGCGTGTGTGCAGCTAGTGCAATCCAGTGCAGTAGACAGCGCACACCATAGAATACGCTCACTCAGTGTGGGCGCCATCTGTAGCAACAGCAACAGCAACAGGAAGAGGAAGAGGAATAGCCACAGCCACAGCCACAGCCACAATCCAATTCACAGCGTACTGCAAACATGTCTTCGAATAATCAATCGAGCGGCGTCGCTGCCCAAGTGGCAACAAGTGCCAATCAGCGAGGTGGCAACGCCACCAACTCCACGGATGCCACAGACACGCATCACGGCAGCAGCAGCAATAGTAGCAGCAGCAACAACAATAACGCCAGTGCCAATGCCAACGCCTCCGCCACGGGCAATGCCACAGCAAGCAGCAACAGCAACTCGAATGCCGCCAGCGCTGGCCACGATAGTCCCACGCATAAGGCGCATGGCGGACACGCAGCGGTCAACACCAAAGAGCGCGTTGTCGACAGCGTTCCATTTCCACCCAGTCACAAGCTGACGCTGGCCGAGGTATTCGATGCGCGCACCGGCAAACCCAATCACGAGCTGCTCAAGCAGCACTTCATTTTGGAGGGCCGGATCGAGGAGGCGCCGGCACTGCGCATCATCCAGGAGGGCGCCGCCCTGCTGCGGCACGAAAAGACAATGATCGATATTGAGGCGCCGGTTACTGTGTGCGGCGACATCCACGGCCAGTTCTATGATCTCATGAAGCTATTTGAGGTGGGCGGATCGCCGGCAACAACAAAGTATCTGTTCCTGGGCGACTATGTGGACCGGGGCTACTTCAGCATTGAGTGCGTCCTCTATTTGTGGTCGCTGAAGATCACGTATCCGCAGACGCTGTTCCTGCTGCGCGGCAATCACGAGTGCCGGCATCTGACCGAGTACTTCACCTTCAAGCAGGAGTGCAAGATCAAATACTCGGAGCGCGTGTACGACGCGTGCATGGATGCGTTCGACTGCCTGCCGTTGGCGGCGTTGATGAACCAGCAGTTCCTCTGCGTGCACGGCGGACTGTCGCCGGAGATACACGAGCTGGAGGACATTAGGCGGCTGGATAGATTCAAGGAGCCGCCCGCCTTTGGCCCCATGTGCGACCTGCTGTGGTCCGATCCGCTCGAGGACTTTGGCAACGAGAAGAACTCGGACTTCTACACGCACAACTCGGTGCGCGGCTGTTCGTATTTCTACAGCTACGCCGCCTGCTGCGACTTCCTGCAGAACAACAATCTGCTGTCGATCATACGGGCGCACGAGGCGCAGGACGCCGGCTACCGCATGTACCGCAAGAGCCAGACCACCGGTTTCCCCTCGCTGATCACCATCTTCTCGGCGCCCAACTATCTCGACGTGTACAACAACAAGGCGGCGGTACTCAAGTACGAGAACAACGTGATGAACATCCGACAGTTCAATTGCTCGCCGCATCCCTACTGGCTTCCCAACTTCATGGACGTGTTCACCTGGTCGCTGCCCTTCGTCGGCGAGAAGGTCACCGAGATGCTGGTGAACGTGCTGAACATCTGCTCCGACGACGAGCTCATGACCGAGGAGAGCGAGGAGCCGCTGTCGGACGACGAGGCGGCGCTGCGCAAGGAGGTCATCCGCAACAAGATACGCGCCATTGGCAAAATGGCGCGCGTCTTCTCAGTGCTGCGCGAGGAGTCCGAGTCCGTGCTGCAGCTGAAGGGGCTGACGCCCACGGGCGCCCTGCCCCTGGGCGCTCTGTCCGGCGGCAAGCAGTCCCTCAAGAATGCCATGCAGGGCTTCTCGCCCAACCACAAGATTACCTCATTTGCGGAGGCCAAGGGACTCGATGCGGTCAACGAGCGGATGCCGCCCCGTCGAGATCAGCCGCCCACACCCAGCGACGATCATCCGCACCCGCATCAGCATCATAGTCAGGGCAACAATGGAGCGGCGCATGGATAAAGAATCAGTGCGGAGGGCAACGGCAACGGCGTGGGAGGGACAACAGGAGTCGGTGGCTTCTGTGTGGGCGCCGATTACGGTCGGTAATACTAATAAGTAATACCTGTTGTCGGATCAGATGTGCGTGGCGGTGTGTATGTGTGTATGTGTGACTGGGTGTGCTGCCTGTGCCGGTTGTGCGGGCAGAGCATGCTCTGAGCACGTGCAAGAGGGGCCACACTGTGCTCCCTTGCCCACACACACAGACTCGCATGGCCACACACACGTACACACCCATATACACACCCACACACAGCCACACACACACACACACACATGCGAGAGCATGCATACATATAATATTTACATAAAATATCTACATATAAACATAATAATGTTGCAAAGATTTGTCGTTTTAGCTAAAACATCATTCGTAATAATTGTAATACACAAATACATACTTTAATGATAAGCAAAAAGGTCAAAGGCGAGGTAACAAAGGAATAGTTGAACAATTGGAACAGAGCTGATCATATATACATACATATATATGGAATATGGCACGTGGAAATTCTATATAAATATTTCACTCTGCGAACAAACCAAACATCAGCAGCAGCAAGGAGCAAAGGACTTATGCCCGTTGAGGTATGCAGGATATTACAATTAATGCATTGATCGATTACTTTTACGCTCTAGCCACAGATTCCTTTTCCGTAATACAAATTAAAAATACAAAAAAAAAAAAACAAACAAAAAAAAATCCGAAACTAATCTTAAGCTTGTATGTATAAAGAATGAGAAAAACAAAACAAAACATGTTAAATAACAAGAAAAAGTAAAAGAAAAAAAAAAAACAACCAAAAACCTAGCGCTAATATGTTGAAAACAATTAGCAGCGCCAAAAAGAAGCGTACATATATTATGTTTAATTGAGAGCAGAGAAAAAAGAGAGGAAAACATTAACAAAAACAACTACAAACTTATATGAAAAAAAGTAAAGAACTGTGCAATCTTGAAGGGAAACAGAAATTAAAAAAAATAAATAAAAAACAACAGATGTTAATTGTTGCTTAAACATTGTAAAATTCAAGACCCAGAAATTTTCAAACAATTTGCAATATGTGTCGCAATAGTCCATTAATTAATGTTCCTTGTACATTTTACAAAATGCATATGTACATACATATATATATACATACATATATATATATATATATATATCTGTGTATATGTGTGTCTGTGCATATGTATTTGTTTGTTGTTTATATTGTTGCCTAATGTAACTGAACTTAACTTAACTTGCATATATGTTTCTATGTGTGAACTCGTGTATAATTTATTTTGTTTTTTATTTGCTTAGCCAAAAACATGTTGAATTCTTATTACAATTGTGGGGGGCAAGAGGCAGAAGGAACAACAAATGAAATCGCAAATACAACATTTGGATAACAACTTAAATAATTATGTAGCAATTAAACATTGCATTTTAAATATCCAAAAGAAAAGAACAAAGCAAAAAAAAAAAGAAGATAAACAAAAACAAAAAATGGCATAAGGATTTAAGTACCACACAAACTAAACAAAAACAAAAACAATTTAACATTTAAATAGCTAATCAAATATATTTAACTAATTAAATAAAATATTTAAAAATATCTAAGCACACACACATATGTGCGTGTGTGTGTGTATGTATAACTGCAACTGCAAATTAATATCACATGTTTTCATATTCCTTTTTTTTTTGTTTATTTTTTTTTTTTGTTAAACAAATATATACATATATATAAAGTCAATTTATATATATTTGTAATAAATAAACACTAACTGAAACATTTGCACCCATATTTCGCATAGCTTTTTTTTTATTTTTATTTGTTTTGTTTTTGTTATGAAATTTGGAATAAAAATATTAAACAAAGAGTTTCACTTGATAGAAAATAAGAAGAAGCACGCACAGCATTTCCCTTATTGGTCCTTTCCACAAATTATGCACAAGACATCAGAAAAGCAAATCAATACATAAAGTAAATTATAAAACAAAACAAAACAAAAAAAATATATATACTTATAAATTATATATATATATAAATATGAATGTTTTTTGGCAAATAGTATATATATAACGAACTCGTACTGTATAAAGTCTAAATGAAAACAATAAGCTTTTTACTTAACTCTGTCCCACACGTCAGGCAGCACTTGAAACAATTTCCCAGAACAATTTTTAGAACTGAAATCAAAAGATTTACTTGTGCCATGCAAAAACTCAGAAGTAAAAAAAAAAAAAAAAAAAAAAAAAAAATCCAACTAATATAACATAACTCAAGTTAGCTAATGTTTCAATTAACAAGAATTTGCATCGGGGACATTAAGGAATTAAAAATGACTTCATATCCTTTAATTTTGTTGTTTTCAAATATATATCTCACTAACAAGAAGAAGTTAGCTATGAAAATATTGGAAATTTTAATATATTTCTCTTATGTTGTAAGTAGAGCATTAAAACGTTTTTGATATATACAAATATATCAAATTTGACTTTCATAAGATCAAACCAAAGCAAAGCCAATAACTTCTATGATTCACAAGAATATGAATAATTAAAAAAGAAAAGAGAAATCCAAGCCATTCAAATGTGGCAAACCTTGAAACAAGTCTCCGATACACTGTCCCTTAACGTAACTAAGTCATATATTTATATATAATAATATATATATATATATATACATATACATACATACGGAAATGCCTTCATAATCAACGTTTCGTTAATTACTCTTAGTCGGGTCCCAATTGACATTTGCTGTTTTTCCATCAACTTTTCTAAAACGCTGTACTTTGCTTACCCAAATTTGCGAACTCTTTTTGAAAATCTAAAACACACATATATATATAGAAATAATTAATTAATTATACGTCAACTGATCCTTAATATGTAAAGTCATCAAACTTAGAGTAATTAACTTAAAATTAATGGATTATGCACGTGTCGAAATAATACTTACGCAATTATAAATATATATATTTATATATACCTATATATATATATATATAAATACATATATATTTTCAAACTGAAAACTAAGATAAAATGAGAAAACTTAGCTTTTATAAAAATCCACAGAATTAATCAACTTGAGAAGAAATTACAGTTAATATATAACACTTTGGCACTACTAACTACAGTCAGTCTATAGGAAATAAGTTTTTAAGCCCAAAACTACATAAATTTCGTTACAGTGATTTATGTTTATTCCGCTTATAAACGAAAAATGTTAAAACCAATTTAGTTAGTAATAATTATTAAAAGAAAGAGAAGAAGAAGAAACCCTTGAGAAAAGGAAATTAGTTGCTTAATGAGCAGCGAGCGAATGAAATTGTAAACTTTCATCAATTTAATGAACGGACAAATTATGAAAATGGATAAAAGAAATCCAAAGAAAAATCAAACACCAAACTGCGAGGCGTGTTTAAAGATTTATACACATACACACAACACACACACACAGAGAGGGATGTGTTATACTTTGTTGAGAGCGAATTCAACTGTTATATTAAATGGCGCCAACTGTCATATGTGTGCCTGCGCGCGTGCATATAACAGTAATGGATAGTCTATTGTTAATCAATGCTAACTAGAAATGAAACCAAACAGCGTGCTTCTCAATTAACTGTTCCATTTACAGCAATTTATAAATTGTATAACAAAATGTCATTTGTTGTCCACCGCTTAGAACCGAAATACAACATACAAAGTTACAGACTTACATATGTATGTAGGTGTGTATGTAGGCAGTCAACAAACACACATACACACCCACAGACAGGATACGCAGATACATACATACATATAGATTTTGATAAATATCAAGAGTATAACAAGAAATACGCTACACACAGATACACATACATACATATATGGCTCGACCACAAACTCTAAGCAGAATCAAAAAGAAATTTACTCAATAACTAACAAAAATTAATTACTAAATAAATAAAATACAAATTATGAAAGAAGCATAAAAATGTATATGAGAACAGCATTATGTATATCTAAGACATTTAACATTTCGCCTCTTAAAGCAATTCTAAAGATAACAAATTATATATATATATATATATATATATATATATATATATATATATATATATATATATATATATATATACAGTATACATACATATTATATAAACCAAATAAAATAAAAATTGTCGCGACTCTCCGCCTGCTTCTTCTGTTCATAATGTTGCTCCCTTTACCTTCATCTCTTCTGTTGACCTCGACAGCAATATTTATCCATTTCAGATAAACTAAAGTATTGCTTAGATTTTTTTTTTTTTTTTGGCATCTAGATCCTGGATCCGTTAGCTGAAGTTGGATGCAATAATGACTATATGTACTCCATATATACAGCAGCGACTCAGATAACTAATCGCCAACTCAAGCTGAGTTCCGTTATCAATTTGTAGAAGCTTATTCCATATATCCGTTTTTCTTTCATCCGATTCGCGCTCAATTTGATTTGAAAATGTATATCTAAAATGCATGACAAATTTCGTAGCGATCTCGCAATACCGATACTGGTTTTGTAGCCCTTGAGTGAGGTTTCGATAGTTGATAAGATAAAAAAAATCGTTATATCGATATTTACCACGCAACTCTAGTTCTGTATGTGTGTGTTATTTCTTGTGTTTTGTGCCGCCTAGGAATTGAAATTTGCAACCATTTGCAAGCCTTTCGCAATCAATAATTTGAAAAGCTATTATTTGTGGCACACTTCGATTGTACAAAGCGTGTGCACAAATTCAAATCTTTAAAAACAATAACAATCGAAAATACGGCAAGAGAGTGAGAGAGCGACGCATTCAGAGCAGAGTCCGCCCGCGTGCCAGTACATGTGTGTGTGTGTTGTGTATGAGTATCGCCCGTGTGTGTATGAATGAAGCTGGCATGTGTATGCGTGTCTGTAAATGTGTGTGTGTTTTTGTACGGTTGGAAATTGTGTGATTAACTGCAGTCAGCCTCGTCTGGTAGTCATTCAAAAGTAGTATTAAAACGGCGGTGGCAGCAACAATTCGAGTCAACCAACTGCTACGGCGACGCACCAAACATTAAGCCGTTAAAACAACAGTCCCAGCTCCAGTTCCAGTCCCAGCAGCAGCAGCATCAGCAAAGAGACAATAAACACCCACGACGACATCAACAACCGACAACAACAACAATAGGAGCACCAGCAGCAGCAACATCAACCGTGGACAGTTTTAGTTGAAGTTCAATTTTCCAGTCGGTGCACAAAATGGATAGCAAAGGCCGAAAAGTTATTGTTTGTGATAACGGCACTGGGGTATGTATGCGTTGTGTGGCCACATGCTAACGCTGCCCGAAACCGAACCACAACCCGAACCCAAACCAAGCCCAAATCCCGTCTAGCTTCAAGTTGGATGACACACATATTTGCAGTTCTTTGCTTGCCTAGCGATGTAGGTTAAACAGCGATTTTCTTCGCATATCGGGGCGTTGACGTTGCGGGGGGGCGCTCCCCCTAATGTTGCCGGTCCAAGCTATGCTGAAGCCAGTGTGTGTGAGTGTGTGTGTGTGTGTACGTGTATACAATGTTCATATAGTTATTTATTTATGTGCACATACATGCATATATAAACGGAGCTTTAGTCATGGCCACACAAGCGTTGTACAAGCTGCGTCGGCATAGTATTACTCACCGCAGCAAATCAAAAGTTACGCATACTCTGCCTCTCTCTATCACACGCTCTCCCGCACATACACTCACACACACGCCCAGTGCCAACAACAAAAAGAGCGCCAGAATGAAGACAAACAACAACATGAAGCGGAGCACCCATTCCCAATCTTATTTCTTATCAGGACTAAAAAGAATTTGTTTGTGATTACGTTTCGCTGGGCCACATGAGCTATCGATTATTGCAAGTCTTCCGATAACTGAATCAATTGTTATATCCAAAAAATTCGAAATTCGAAATCTTTGTATTTTCTATTTTCAAATTGAGCTAATTGTAAAAATGATTGTAAATTTAATAATTTCATAAACGTACGTCAAATGATGTCTGAATAATGTTTTATCTTGATATTGCTGATAAGTCTGTGTAAACAAGTTTTTTTTTTTAAAGAAGTGCGTTCTAGATTTATTTTGCATTTAAAATCAAATATTATTAAAGAGATCTTCCACTATGAATAAGAGAAGTTGCACTATAGCGTTTAATTTTTAAAAGAACTTTAGAAATTCCTATGAGTTGAATCCATAATATAACTAGATAACTTAGTTTTATATAAATATTTCCATATGAAGAGTGATCTATAATTTAACTGTCAAACTCCCTTTACAGTAGTCGCTCTATAGAGTCTGAACGGAGCTTAGAGTTTCCTTTAGACATTAGATCATATTGTATGATCTATAATATAAGGCTCAAACTTCCTTTAGATATTTTTATACCCTGAACCCATTGAAAATGGGAAATCAGGGTATAATGGTTTTGTGAAAAAGTATGTAACGGGCAGAAGGAGGCGTGGCAGACCCCACAAAGTATATATATTCTTGATCAGCGTGACGAGCTGAGTCGATATAGCCCTGTCCGTCTGTCCGTCCGTCCGTCCGTCCGTCCGTCCGTCCGTCCGTCCGTCCGTCCGTCCGTCCGTCCGTCCGTCCGTCCGTCCGTCCGTATGAGTGCGTCGATCTCAGAAGTTATAAGAGCTAGAGAGCTGAAATTTGGCATGCATACTCGTGTGTACCATACGCAGTACGAGTTTGCTTTATTTTTTCGATAAATCGTCCGATAACTTTTTTATCGAGAATAATCGAAAAATTGATTTTGTTTTTTTAGCCTAACTTGAAAATTTTTAGACCTGGACTCTTCAAATTTGCGTTGTATATAAAATTAATCGATACAAAGATTTTGTAATTTACAGATTTTGGATACCACGCCCCCTTCTCCCCCAATTTGTAAAAAACGCATTTCAAGTACTAGAGACTTGTGCTTCGGAATGTACACACATATTTACCATATGATTACACTCTGAAAGTTTCATTAAGATCATATGTTTACAAAAGAAATTATTCGACAAATAAATTCTCATAATATTGCCCACACTGCAGCGCAGCCCAAGCGCAGTCGCTGCTTACTGCGCAGTTAGCAGAGCGCAGGCTTATGCGTGCGTGTGGATGCATGTGTATGTATGTGTGCATAAAAGAAGTGCAGAATGATTAGAATATCAGCTTAGAGGGTTCAGGGTATCTCCCAGTCGAGCAGTCTCGACTGGAGCCTTCTTACTTGTTATATATATAGTTTGATTTACAATAGGGACCTAGAACATCTGGTAGACTTACATCTTTATAGACCCTCGACTATGTTATTATAGGACTCCAAAATTGTTTTTGGAAAACTTTTAAAATGTATGTAAATAATTAATATTAATTTATATATTAAACTAAATGAAAACTTTATAGAGCTTGAAGTTTAGTTAGATTATTGGCTATGTAGTGTTGAGTTCTAATAGAGCTCCTTTACAGATCGTTCGCCATAGAAGCTTTAAGCTATTATCTCTATATAGTGATTGATCTATAATATAAATTGAGAACTGCTCTTAAATTACTTAAAATTACCTCAATATATAGTTTCCCTTACGAATGATGTAGTTGCAGCCGTTTCTCAAGCCCGCGCAAGCTGTTTGTGTGTGAATCGATCGGAGCTGTGGCGAGGTGTCTGGGCAATTGCAATAGTTTGTGGCAAAAATCGATGCACTCAAGAAGAAATGCGATTTGTTATAATTTTTCCTTTTTCTCATCTACAGTTCGTGAAATGCGGATATGCCGGCAGCAATTTTCCCGCGCACATTTTCCCATCGATGGTTGGTCGACCAATAATACGGGCGGTCAACAAAATTGGTGACATCGAAGTTAAGGTATGAGAAGCGTATTTACCAATAGACAAACACACATACATATACATACATATATATATCATATATATATATACTATATTATTTGTCTAACAGTTAATACTACATACACACACACACACGTGCATACTTAATATATACATACATATAAAGATACATATATGCACAGGTCGATTATCTATTCATAATAATTAAGTACTATATATAGTTACATACACACACACACACAAACACAAGCACACACACATACATATATGTATATGCATATGTGTATATGTGTGCGTATATGTATGATTAGCATTGGTCAAGAACTTAGCGCATAGCCTCACCATACTTATCATAGTGTATGTCCATTATTATTAGTATATTTTCACTTTCACATTTCCATATCCATTTCCATTGGCATTTTCATTCTTGTTTCTTGAATACCAAACACAACAACTGCTTAACTTACGATACTTTTGCCATTTGGTATTGTTTCTTATCACAATTACTATTATTTTTTTAGTTTTATCACTCTCACTATCTCCCTCTGCCTCGTTCTCTCTCTCTTCTCACTCTTTCTCTCTCTCTCTTGTTGCAACGCTTCCTACATTCATTGCATTTTGTATTGAGTTGAAACAATAATTATCATCATCATTACCATCATCATCATCATGCTCATCATCATCATAATCATCGTTATGGTTGTTATTTTTATTATAATGGGTGTCTGTTTTTGGTCTTGGTATAATACAATTGTCACGACTGTCACGTGGTGTGGGTGCATCCGAAATCTAATTATACCAACTGTAACGGTACCACTATACCAACATGTTTCTCATATGATATGATGAAGATGATGGATGAATGACTTTCGACTCTCTAGTCTGTCATCTAGCCGCGTAGAGCCGCCTAGAGTAGGTAGGCTGTGTCTCAGCCGCGTCCCCAAATAACGGTTTTTAGTGCTTCGAGGACCAATTTTATAGAGAGCATGACTTTTTGCTTTCATGCTTTTTTTTTCCCCATACATTTAAATTATTGCTTTTCCCGTTTCCTTTTGTTCTTCCCCTCTTGTTTTGAGCGCTTTCCATACCCGATAAACACACACACATACAAAGTAGATCGATTTATTGGGCAAATTTAATACAGTTGATCATATTATATATACATATATATAAGTTTAGCTTATTCAACATTCAGATAAAATCTCTAATGAGGAAATCATTCTGTTTTTTAAATATTCTTCTTATACATATTTTCTGTTCTTTTTTTACATATTTTTTTGAAACAAATATTTTACAGGATTTACATGTCGATGTAAGTCAAGTTTTATAGCTTAAAAAAAAAAAAAAAATCAAAAAAGAAAAAGAAAATAAAACAACAAATATTTAATTCAAATTCCAAGTGTTGTATTGCATAATTAAATGAGTTAATTAAATAAAATTCAACTTCTCCAACTTAAATTGCAATTCCTATTTACACACACGAACTGCACAACTTAAAGTCGAATAAATATTGAGTAAAACTGAAAATGGATAAAACTATAGTTATCTAGTGTTTTTATATTGTTGCTGCACTTGCTAAATAATTAATCAAAATAGTTATATATATACTGTATATTGTATTTGCATTAAAAGTAAAACAAATCTCATTCATTTGTTTTCAGTCTCGAATATGAAGAAGAAGAAAATCATGTAAAATCCAAATTTTCATATTATCATAGAAATATATTTGTTGTTTCATTTCTTTTTCTTTTTAATAAATGCAGTTAATTTTATTTGTTATGTTTTGTATTTACTTAATTTGTATACCTGCAATAGATGTAGTCAAGTTATATATTATATATGTTTGCCCCCCTCTGTTTCTATGCATGAGTAAAGTAAGTAAATTGTAATATATATATATATATATTTTATTTGATATATATATTATTATTATTATTATTATTTTTTTTTTGCACTAATGCACGATAAACAATCGGAAGCTAATGGAGATTTGTTTTAAAATATAAACCTGATTTGTTACTCGTTATTCGTTACTCGTTACTAGTTACTCGTTATTTGTTATTTATTATTCGTTATTCGTTACTTGTTGCTGCATAGAATTCTAATTTTTGCTCGTTATGCTTTGTGCCTGTCGTATAACTAGGTGTGTTGAGCTCTAGTAATTCGTAAACGCTGTTTGAATCGAACAATGTACTAAACAAATGCAAAGATAATAATAATAATATTGAAATGCTCTCGCTGCATTGATATTAAACAATCTGTGATGGCCATTTTACAGGATCTGATGGTCGGCGATGAAGCCTCAAAGCTGCGCTCACTACTGGAGGTCTCCTATCCCATGGAGAACGGTGTGGTCCGGAATTGGGACGATATGTGTCACGTGTGGGACTATACGTTCGGGCCCAAGAAAATGGATATTGATCCGACGAACACAAAGATCTTGCTGACTGAACCCCCCATGAATCCCACAAAGAATCGCGAAAAGATGATCGAGGTAAACCAATCTTGTATCCATATCTCTATGCATTGCTCTCATTCACTTCTTTTATATATATTCTCTTTTACAGGTGATGTTTGAGAAATACGGTTTCGATGCCACGTATATTGCCATACAGGCGGTATTAACACTGTACGCCCAGGGTCTCATATCCGGCGTGGTGATCGACTCTGGTGATGGCGTCACGCACATCTGTCCAGTCTATGAGGAGTTCTCGCTGCCACATTTAACGAGGCGTCTGGATATTGCGGGTCGAGATATAACGCGCTATTTGATTAAGGTATATGCGCATTCCACATATTGCTTAACTCAATGTAATTGTTTGATTTGCAATCTTTCAGTTACTTTTACTACGTGGCTATGCTTTTAATCATTCCGCTGACTTTGAAACGGTGCGCATCATGAAGGAGAAACTCTGCTATATTGGCTACGACATTGAGATGGAGCAACGGTTGGCACTGGAGACCACGGTGCTGGTGGAATCCTATACGGTACGATATGCTTATGGTGTATATGCACATGTGCACATGTTTTACATTTATGCTTGGGATTGGATTTCAGTTACCCGATGGCCGTGTGATCAAAGTGGGTGGTGAGCGATTCGAAGCGCCTGAGGCGCTATTCCAGCCGCATTTAATAAACGTTGAGGGACCCGGCATTGCGGAACTCGCCTTCAACACGATACAGGCGGCGGACATTGACATACGACCCGAGCTCTATAAGCACATAGTGCTGTCTGGCGGCTCGACCATGTATCCGGGTCTGCCCAGTCGCCTGGAGCGTGAAATAAAGCAGTTGTATTTGGAGCGGGTACTCAAGAACGATACGGAAAAATTGGCGGTAGGTCGTTCGCTCTCCTATTGTATTTCATAATTATAATCATTGACTTCTCTTTTCCTAATTTGCAATTTGTAAAGAAATTCAAAATACGCATTGAGGATCCGCCGCGTCGCAAAGATATGGTTTTCATTGGTGGCGCTGTATTGGCTGAGGTAACGAAAGATCGCGATGGCTTCTGGATGTCCAAACAGGAGTATCAAGAACAGGGACTCAAAGTATTGCAGAAGCTGCAGAAGATCAGCAAATAAAGCAATAACAACCATAACAACAACAACAACAGCAACAGCAACAACAATAACAATAACAACAATAGCAAGAGCTAACGATGATCAATGATGAGCAGCAGCATTTGCATTTGCTTAACTTAAGTTAAAAATGAGTATAAACAAAAAAGGAGATATAATTTTAGTGCACATTGCCAGCTAGACAATGGTGTTTGGCTATAGTTTGCAAATGGGGGCGTGCACTATCTGTTCATTCAGTTCTTACTATTCGTAAATATGCCCCTCCTTGTTTCATACATACTACATTCGTATATGCACAAAAGTAAGAGCGTACTTTTCACACACACCAAACAAACACCTTCTTTAATTGCTATGTTATAAACGTATTGCCAAATTTTGTATAATTTGTCTGTTTGGCTCTAAATAATTTAAGCAAATGTCATAGTTTTGTAATAGTTTTCTTTATTATCATTAAGCCCTTGTTTCCCTTGTTTTCAATACTATATTATTATCTTTTTTTTCTTACTAAATATATATGTGCATAGATTGTATTGATATTTTTGTAAACACAAGTATCTTTTCATTTGTGCTTTAGCCTAAAATCTAAACCCAAGTATTTTCATGTTTCCTTGTCAATCTAAAACAAAAACAAAAGATAGAATGAAAGAAAGAGTATTTATTAATCAAGTCTGGGCATGTTGCTTATAGTTATAGCAGCGATTATAAATCGCCTGGGCATTTGTCTGTGTGCGAGTGCGAGTGTGTGTGTGTGTGCGTGTGCGTGTATGCTGGCGTGTGTGTGTGTTTGTGTGCGTGTGCGAAAGAGACAATGAGTGAGCTGCATAGTTAAAAGTGAAATAAATACATACATACATACTTATATAGATAATGATTTGTGCTAACTAAGTTAGTTGTCTGCAGCTGCGTTTGCTAGTTCATATTGCAATACATGACTGCCCATAATTTTAAGCCTACTCCACTAAAACATAAATCAGTAAAACAGCAACAACAACAACAGCAATCAAAACTCTTGTTAACGTTGTGCATATTGAAGAATTCAATAAACATTAATTGTATGTATCTATGAGAAATGTTTATTATTATTATTATTATTATGATACAACGCAACGTTGGAGACCTGAGCAGCTACATATAACATATAGACAATACTCCTGCATCAGAATCTTAGTTGCCTAACGGTATTCTAGATATATTCAAAGTTCAATTTAGGTTGACAGTCTAGGTAGCGCAATTAATTGTTAAGTGTATTTAGCCAAATTCGAATTATCGGGATTCGAGACCAAGATTAAAATTCGATTTTTAAAGATTTGTTACTGCATTTTTTAACACGCCTTCAGAGCTGATATATGTACTTTGTTAAACTTTGATATCCTTGACTTTTTTCCTCTATTTGTTATTGACAAATTTGAACTAAGCTAAGTTAGCTTCAACAAAAACAAATATTGTGTTAAACAAAAAAATTCTCTAAATACGTATCAGCCCAGTTTATAGATAGCATATCTCCAATCATCAAATTCCTTAAAACGGTAAAACTAATATGCTCTCTTCACTTCGCCTAGCCTTAATTAACGAACCATATACAGAGTGGGGTTAAAGAAAAAACCCAATGCTCTTTTGCCGTAATTTTTATACCCTGAACCCTTTGAAAATGGGAAATCAGGGTATAATGGTTTTGTGAAAAAGTATGTAACGGGCAGAAGGAGGCGTGGTAGACCCCATAAAGTATATATATTCTTGATCAGGGCGACGAACTGAGTCGATATAGCCCTGTCCGTCCGTCCGTCCGTCTGTATGAGTGCGTCGATCTCAGAAGATACAAAAGCTAGAGAGCTGAAATGCAGACTCGTGTATACCATACGCAGTACGAACTAGTCTTATTTTTTTCGATAAATCATCCGATAGCCTTTTTATCGAGAACAATCGAAAGTTTGATTTTGTGTTTTCAGCCTTAGGCCTGGAGACTTCAGATTTACTGTGTATATACATATGATGAATACAAACATTTTGTAATTTACAGATTTTGGATACCACGCCCCCTTCGCCCACAATTTGTAAAAAACGCATTTCAAGTACTAGAGAGGCTTAAGTCGAGCAGTTTCGCCTAGAGCCTTCTTACTTGTTTTCTATACAAAACATATTTTTGACTAAGACATTTTTGTATTTCATCCATTAGAATTTATTTGATCAAGTTTGGTAGAATTGTATTTTATGTAACTTCCCATCCAGAACAGGCAGCGATCGTTCTCGGATCCTGGTCCTTAAGACCTTACAGAGTTTAAGGCTTGTTGTCATAAATCTGTGATTTCTAATAATCCAAAAATAAGAAGTCTGGAACGGCTAAGTTGGCTGATCGGCACAGTTAGAAATAAGGGATTGAACGACCTGGATATAAATGCTACATTTGTTCTTTCGTGAGCCGTCTGGCTTATCAATTTATATTCCGCCAATAACCATTCCAATCGGGTAATTACCTTTGCCCCACTCTGTATAATATCATTTACTTACATACATACACACTTATTTTTGACATCAGACCCTGAAATAGATGAGCGAAAACGAATGAAAAAGTCGCTTGAGTTTGTTAATTTAGAGTACACACTCATACGTAGACACTGCAGCTGTTTATTTAGACTTTCAAAACGCATTCGATACATTTATTGTTACAACAATTCTATAAACGTTTTTAGTACAGTATATATATATATATATATGTATATATGTTGTATATGGCGGTATAACAGATTTGCTATGGGGGGGCGACATCGACAGATGGATCAACACTTAAACAATTATATAAACAGATTCAACGATTGCCTCGTCCTGTAGCCAGCCCCGAATATCTCGTTCGTTGTGAATCTTAAGTAAAAATATCAGTTTATATTGTATACACTCAGATGTTTTAAAAACGAAGACCAAAAAAAAAAAAAAAAAAAAAAACGAGGAACTTAATCTCGTTCATTTAACTATTTCTGCGTGTACATTAATACATGCATTAGTAAGTGTGTGTGTGTGTGTATGTGAAGCATGTGTGTATATTAAGTTTAGTCAGTATTTAGTAGTAGTTAATAAATAAGTAGAAAATACTTTTGTTTCACTTGATACACAATACATATAAAAATACAAGAGGGTCCATAGGTTACAGCGTTTCGTCGGCTTCTTGATTTGTTTCATTTATAATATTTGTTTTTTTTTTTGTTTTCATTTTTATTTTTGTCTTGCTTTTATTTATCTATTTAATTTGTTTGTAAATATCTTAGTTTAGAGAAAAAGTACACAAAATCGAAGGAGTTGTTTCAGTTTCACTTTGGTTTGGTTTCGTTACATTTCGTTTCGTTTTCATTGCACAAAATTAAAACCAATACAATAATAGTTTATGCGTGTAACGGTTAGTGCTTTGCGCTCATATCTGTGTTGGTGTGCATGCGATTGGCTGTTCTGGGCAAGCAGTTAACAAGGAATTGACAAGCAGTTGGCAAGCAGTTTAGTTACTTTAAAATTTTCATAGCATACTTTTGAGCTGCTGCCATTTCAAATAGATCAGCTAAATATGCGTAATGTAGCTTTGCTATGTTTGTTTGTTTGTTTTTGTTTTTTTTTTTGTACTTTTCATATATGTATGTATATATGTTTGCTGTTGAGCTTGCCCGTCAAAAAGTTAACTATACACCGAATGAAAACAACATTAACAACCAAGCAGCAACAACAACATCAATATCAACATCAACACCAACACATACGATGTATTCAAACATCAATTGTTTGTTACCAGCTCTCGGCAAAAAAAATGTGTATATATATGTATATATACATATATGTATGTATGTAAAAGTTTCAACTGTTTATAACATTTATTAGCTAGTCTGCTGTATCGGTTAGTTCTATGCATTTTCTTAGTTTAAATATTACGGCAATAAAATAATGACATATACATATATAAAAAAATAATGTATACAATATTAATAATAAAACTATACATATGCACACGCACACACACACACACACACACACACACACATCCACCCACATGCACATTAATAAATATATGCCATATTTGCATATTTGCTATGCCTTAAATCTAAGGAAACATTAAATACATCTAAAGCCACATATGCGTATTAGTTCAATGTTGTGTATGTGCTTGTGTGTGTGCGTGTGTAATTTGCTTAGTTATTGGCATTACAATTATAAAGTTATATAAATTAAGCTACCATATTAAAGTACATACTTAGGTTGCAAAAAAAAAAAAAAAAAAAAAAAAACCAAAAAAAAACCAAACAAACAATTTGCTACACCACTTATACACATACATGCATACGCATACACCGCCCCACACATACATATATAATATGTCTGCCGTTCTGTCTGCAGTTAACATTGCCTTACATATAAATATATATATGTATATATATAAGTGGCTAATACAAGTAAAACACGTACACATTGCCACGCCCCTATGTAGTGGCATATACTACGAGTTGGTTTTAGCTTCAGATCTATGTTGTGCATATATAAATATACATATATGTATTATATTCAACGTAACCTCAACAATGCACATTTCTCTTCTGCTCCCTCTTCCTCTTCTCCTCTTCCTCTTCTTCTTCTTCTTCATATAACAATATCGCGTAACATCCATGCTCAAGTGCCCCAACAGATTTATCATACATATTCAACATTAGTTACATATCACAAATTGTGCGGTTTCATCCGCTTCCCCACGCCCCCAACGTCTCCTTTCCCCCCACTCGTCATCATCCATCCATCCATCCATCCAGCCAGCAATGCCAGATGTGCCGTCCAGCTGTGGCAACTGCAACACATAATAAATGCAATTTTGAAACCATTTCTCAAAAAGCTTCAAGCCAGGAATTTCGTCGAGTCGAGTTGATCAAAGCCTAAGTGCATTTAGATTGAGTTGCGTTGAGTTCGAGTTCGAGTTCGAATTGAAGTCTGAGTTTGATTTGAATTCAGATGAGTTGCCCTGCTCAAGCTTCGGTTGTGTTCGCTGGATTGAAGTGGCTGCCACCTCCGTTCGCATGCGGGCCATGCAACGACTCCTGTGACTTGAACAGCGTTGTTGTTTCGCTGGAATGCATGTCGCCGTCATCGTCATCATCATCATCATCATCATCATCGTCGTCGTCGTCGTCAGCATTCTGCTCTGGCATCTCCAGCTTCGGCTCCTGCTCCGCCTGTTTGTCCCCATCATCAGCATTTGCATCGTTCAGCTCCTGCAGCCCGTCATTTATAACAATCTGAATATCGTTAGGTAGAGTCTGTGGCTTCTCGGTAGCTTCGACCGCCACCTCGTCGGGATCTGTCAGTTCGTTTAGCTGCGCGTTTGGGGGCTGCTCCTCGAGATGCGGCCGGCGCCTGGTAAAGAGAAACACCTCCATGTGATCCTTGCCCTTGACATAAACGCTGCCGCGCGGCTCAAACTCATAGCAGGCGGTCAGGAAGGGCAGGCAGTCCTTGCCCACCTGTATGCGATTGGGCAGACCCGTCGAGTCCATGCGCGACGCCACATTGACGGCATCGCCCCAAATGTCATAGTAGAGCTTGCTGGTGCCAATGACGCCGGCCGTCACGTCGCCAATGTTCATGCCAATGCGCAGGATCAGATTGAACTCGAGCAGATCCTTGTTGAACTCATTGACCACGCGCTGCATCTCGATGGCGAACTCCATGAGGGTGTGGATGTGCTCGTCGCCGGTGCCACGATGCGATGGATCCAGCCCGCTGGCCGCCATAAATGTCGAGCCGATGGTCTTAATCTTCTCCACGGCACGAAACTTCGGATGCGACAGCAGCTCATCAAAGTCCCCGATCAGCTCGTTGAGCACGCGCAGGAACTCCTTGCCGCCCAGGTAGCTCTCGTCATACATCTCGTTGAAGTTGACAATGGAGGCAAAGATGATGGCGATATTGTGATGGTTCTCCGAGTACTTGGCCGTGTTCTTCAGGTGCTCGGCCACGTGTTTGGGTATTATGTTGTGGAGCAGCATGTCCGCCTGGTTCTTCATGTTCTGGACGCGCACCTTGTCCTGGTTGGCCACCGCATTGCCGTAGAAGGTCAGCCGATAGCCGACCTCGAATTCGCGATTGAGAAACCACACCAGAATCAATATCAACAGCAAGTCCAGATAAATCTCCACGTGATAGTCACGGAACCACTTGATCTCCTCGAAGATGTACGAGGCAGCCGCACTGCTGTTCAGCTCCGACTCGAGCTCGCCATCCGATTCGTTCTCGGACCGGTTGCTGTTGTAGACGGTCAGCTGGGAGACGGCGATGCCGATGAAGCAGAGCGCGGCCAGAAACGCAAGCACGTTGCGCATCCAGCAGTTGAGCTGCGTGAAGTTGCAGAAGTGCACGATGCAGACGAAGATCAGGAAGCCATAGTGATACTCGAAGGCCTCCAGCTGGGTGAGATCGAGCAGCAGAAAGTTGGCGATGATCAGGACGACGGGCATGGCCATCAGGATGGCCAAGCAGATGTGCCACGGATACCAGCTGGATATGGCCTCAAAGATCCGATCCGCGCACGATTCGAACTGCTCCGGCTGCGGCTGGGGTGGTCCCGCCTCGCTGTTGGCCTCGCTGGCAGTGGACTTGGAGCGCATGCGGGTGCCGTGACGCCGGCACATCTGGCGCGTGAACAGGAACAGGGCAAACACCTGGATGGCGGTGAAGCAGGAGAAGAGCGTCACCCACAGCCGGAAGCTGGGCGTCACCGTGTTCTGGGTCATCAGGAACAGCGAGATGGATATGCACAGGTAGACGGCGATGCCCACAAATATGTCGATGTATGTGTTGTAGCGGGGCGTGGCCAGCGTCGGCGGCCCCTCCGTCTCGTTCTCGGTGCCAAAGCGATGCGCCTTCGACCGAAAGTCGCGCTCCAGCTGCCGCGACTTAAAGTACAAGCTGATGCGACGCAGCGGCGCCTTCACCAAATAGCTGCGCTGCGAGCGCGCATTGTCCCGCACGCAGCGGATGAGCTGCAGGTCGGACTGCTTGCGCAGCTGCTGCAGGCAGGCGGCCAGCGGATCGATCAGCTGGGCGGACTGCTGGGCGGCCAGGGCCGCAGCCGCCGGCGGCGGCGGTGGCAACGGGAACGGCAATGCCCCACCCTCGCCCAAATTCGAGATGCTCGACGTGGAGCTGGTAAAGTAGCCGGAGACGCGATGCTGGCTAATGGCCGACTGGTTGAGCGCATAGATCTGCTGCTGTATGGAGCTGCGCCGCGAGTTGCTCTTGATGCCCGAGTCCTTGCGCGAGGTGGCCGACGGGCAAATGCTCAGGCCGTCTGGCCAGATGCTCGAGTTGCGCGAATGCGAATAGGCGCTGGGTCCGGGCGCTGGCAGGCAGCAGCCGCTGGAGCTCGCATTACCATTAGCATTGGCATTAGCATTGGCATTAGCATTGGCATTAGCATTGGCATTGGCACTGGCATTGGCACTGGTGCTGGGCTCTGTGCCTAGCGCTCGCCCGGACGCAGTCAGCGTGGAGGCGCGTGGCCGCGGCAACGGCGACTGCTCCAACGCCTGCCCGACGGACTGGCCAGACGACTGGCGGCCGCACTGGGAGCGATAGCTGCCGGTGCGGCCAAACGGCGAGATGTCGCTGCGCGATTGGCTAATGTAGGAGCGCACATCGATGATGTCGTCGTACATGGAGTACTGGCCCGGCGAGCAGCAGCTGCCGCCGCTGGCTGCCGTCGCCGCATTGCCGTCCGGCGAGCGCATCGCGCTGCTGGAGAGGGCCGTCGTCGTGGCTGCATGGTGCAGCACGGGCCGGCCCATGGGTATGTCCAGCATTTGGTTGCTGTTCAGCCGCGTGCTGCAGGCCGTCTCCACGAGCACCGGCAGCTGCTGGTAGCCGCAGCCGTTGCCCAGCTGGCTCTGGCCAGTCGCTGCGCCCGATGCTGGGTCAATGAAGGCGACCGTCTCGTCGCCCGGCGCTGGCAAGGAATTGGAGTGCGGACGTATTGGCTCCTTCTCGCCGCCAATGCTCTTATCCCTGTCTCTGTCCTTGTCCTTGTCCCGGCGACCCGTCAGCTTCAGAAGCCTGGTCATTTTCCATACCTTGAGCTTCAGCTTGGAGCGTGTGTCCGGCTGGTTCGGTGCCGTCGTCTGCTGTGGTTGCTGCTCCTCCGATGGCGGCTGCTCATCGGAGTCCAGGCTGCCCGGCAGCGACTTGGTGGTGATGATAATCTTTGGCCGTTCGCGCACCACTATCACCGGCGGAATGCCAGCGGCCGCCGGATGTATGATGCCCCGCTCCAGGTCCCGGTCGCGGCTATGCGAATGTCCCTGCGACTTCTTGCGCAGCTTCATGCTCAGCGAGGTGAGGCGTGGCCGTATCGACAGCACGGGCGACGACTTCAGCGAGTTGGACAGCTGACCCACTGGCGAGGCGGGCGGCACATGCGGCTGCACCACCGATATATTTGTGGCGCTCTGCGACAGCGACGCGAACGCGCCCTGCGACCCGGGCATCAGCAGGGAGCTGCCGCCCGCAGCTGTAGCCGCCATGCTCGGACTCAGGCTGTTGGCGCGGGACACATCTCGGCGACGGCCCACCACGAAATAGGTGCGATGACCTGGCATTCAAACGGAAACAGAAACGGAAACGGAAAGGGAGACAGAAATAGAGGCATTAGCATTGCATTGCATCGATGAGAATTTGGCTTTTGCTTCTTACCAAACACCTCCTCGCCCTCCTCCAGGTAGTAGGCGTCGCCCAAGAAGCTCGATGTCTCCTGCGAGATGTGCACCTGTTCCGGCTTGCCCGAGGACTCCATTCTGGCGAAAATAAAAACGAGAGTTTCATGTGGATCAGTTGGCTGACAGAGTTAAGATCTTTCACTGAATATCATGAACCTATCGAATATGGCAGATCGAGGTATAAGGGATTTATTTAAATGTATGTAATAGGCAGAAAGAGGCATGGGAGCTCTGGCTGACGAGCGGAGTCGATCGATTTCAGATCTAATTATAACTAGAGACTTGAAATATTTTGTTTACATTTGTTTAAGAGATCGATAACTATTGCCGTTTTAAAGATATCGATTAAAGATATTATACCAAAACAGATCAAATCCGGCTATATCGACTCCGCTTATAACGTCCATATGGACGTATGACAATCCCGTTCCCAGATAAACTTATATGTGTAAGCTTATATAGTTATAGCGCCCGGGTATTACGACGGTCCCTTGAGCGTCGTTGGAACCTGATGCTACTGTAGATACATCGTTAGAGCTAGACTCTCAAAATGTAGTATTGAATTTAATGTGAGTTTTATAAAACTTTCATTTTTGTTATACAGTAAAATTCGGTTATAATGGTCAAGGAAGACGCTATGACCATATACGTTTGATTGGGGACCAGAATTTTCGCCACAATACCGTATGGACGCTATAAGCGAATTCTACTGTATTTTAAATTGAAGGTCTGTTGTAAATAGAACAAATATATGAATGATTTTGTACTTTTTCTAAACTGTCAAATCTTCTATAGAATATGTAGATTATATGCAAGATTTTTCCTATACGTGTGCACATATACATTCGAATGCGTGATTTCTAGTATATTCTACGGAATGTAGATGTAATGTAATTAGATTTGCAGTGAGATGACGGTGTTGCTAGAATCGATACAGGCTCAGGGTCTACTCAGTCGGGCATCCCGATTAGAGTTGTCATGTCACTCACTTGTTGGCCAGGCTGACATCGTTGCTCCACACGTCGAACTTGACGCGTCGCGTGCCGACAATGCCGCAGAGGACGGTGCCAGTGTGTACGCCCACTCGCATCTTGACGCCCTCGTGGCGCTGGGCGTCGAAGCAGCGCATCGCATCGATCATGCCGAGGCCCATTTCGACGCAGCAGATGGCGTGATCGGCTCGAGGCTCCGGGCAGCCCGAGACACAATAGTAACAATCGCCCAGGGTGGAGATTTTCTCGCAGCCGCTGAGCGAGCAGAGGTCATCGAAGCGCTCGAAGAGATCGTTCAGGATCTCGACCAGCTGCTCGGCCGTCTTGGTGGAGGACATGCGCGTGAAGCCCACAATGTCGGCGAACAGAATGCTCACGTTATCCATGCTGTGCATGTGGAAGGGCCGGAAGAGGGACTTGACGTCGTGGGAGGCGCGTGGACGCATGTAGTGCGATTCGGGTGGCTGGTTCGGGTCGAGACCGCCGCTGCCGCCCTCGTTGAGCAGCATGTCGGCCACCTTGGGCGGCATCACCGAGTGGATCATCTTCTCCTTGAGCTGTTTCTCCATCTCCAGCTGGCGTCGCACCAGCAAATTCTGTCCGACCTTCATGAAGGTGCCGCGCATGCGCACCAGATTCATGATCAGCACATGCACGCCGACTAGATGCACACTCAGATGCGCCATGATGCGGAGCATGAGTATCTTGTGGTTGGGATCGCTGCCGCCGGCCGCCTCCGTTGGCGTTGTCCCCACCGTGGCGCCATGCACGGCACTCACCACGATGACCATGTGGGAGACCAGCTCGAAGGCTATCGAATAGCAGATGGCAATGCTGGCGCCCAGCCACAAGGGCATGGGCAGCGCCGTATAGATGAGCAGCACGATCTCCAGGCAAATGGCAAAGTGACCCAGCGGACTGAACGCCCGGCCCGTGTACGTGAGAAATCCCAGCGAGGCGCTGCATAGTATCAGCGCGGTCAATGCCGACGTCAGCACTCGGTGCTCCTTGTAGAGGTTCCAGTGCGTGAAGCACATGGCCATTATTGTGACCAGTGACATCATCGAGAACGACGTGGAGATGGGCCGCCAAAACTCCACCGATCCACCATCGATCACGAAGTACAAACACCAAACGACAGAGCAGAGTAAAATGTACGACAATGTGAATCTGTAAGGGAGGGAGAGAGAGAGAGAGGGAGTATGTTATAAGGAGAGGCAACATCTGAATAAATATAGTATAGTATACTATGTAGCATATAATGGATTCTTAGAGTTTAATATAATCTAGTTATAGTCATTTATAGAACATTCTATTATACGAATAAACATCAATTTGCTGGAACCTAAATGTTTGGTATCGTATTGCTGTCTTTGTAGAATCGACTGAATAATTACCATGGAAAGATATTTAGTATCATAATAGTAAATATAGTATAAGGAGATTGGCTTATCCGATGGAGTGAAATGCAATGAACTGAATGCAACTGATATTTAAGAACTTTCCCAAACTTCTTCAATGGTGAAACCTGTTAGATTCTTGTTTTCTTCCCCAGATATTGTTATTGCTTATAAACTTTTCCTAGTTTTATATTTGGGCTAGGACTTATTGGCCCACTCATCAATCGCATGCATAGAGCGAGATCGTAGGTCATTTGCTTATGCTATTTTAAGTTTACTATTCTGTCATTGTAGAGCAGGTATTAAACTTGTCACCTGGGTGGGTGCAAATGCTGTAAACGAAAGGTCGTAAAGCGCTGTAATCCCAAAACTCATCAATTTGATGGCCACAAACTGCAATGGCGGCAAAAACGCTAACAGCTCTAAAGTTTGTAATTAAAGAAACTGCTCAACTAGGAAATACCCTATAAGTCCATTAGATTTCTAGATTTCGCCCACACGGCGAAAATTCGTGTGGGTAGTACTTAGTCCATTGTAGTTTATTCTTTCATATACGCTATACGATATGATGTAAGCCCAAATGGGAGTTCGACTCGTAACATAGCAGGGAAGAGATCCAGGTTTGTGCATATTATAATAATAATAATGATCATAATAATAATAATACTGATAAATAATAATAATATTAGTTCTATTTTCAGATTTTGTAGTCGAAATTTGTTCATTTAATAGTTCCAGGTTAATATCGATATTTATCGATTGTGGATTTATTCCATATATAGAGTTTCTATTCATCTCCAGCTCTTTTGTTAGTCTATACTCTAGAGGTAGTATCAGTTCTTATACCCTACTTTCATACGTAGAATCTGCTTAGGGTAGTTTTGGCTCACCAACAGAACCGTTTGCCTGGACAAAGTGTTAACTAGCTGCCAGTTAATTTTAACTACTTATATCAAGACCTTTAACTATTACAGCGTTCACATCAAAATTTAAGACAGAACCCCGCTTTCAGTAGTAACACAATTCGGAACAACTTTTCAACTTTGTAATTCGAGGTTAATAATGCACTACTTCTCGAATTGTCTTGCATAGCTAAGGATTCTTTTAAATATAAAATGATTTGCGAATTTAGTGTAAATGCTCTATAATAAAATAGAACGTAGATTAAAGAACGTTTAGAGCGGCGAACTGAGCTAGAAAAATATATATTTAATCCATTTGTTTTCTATAGATCATTCATAATATACACATGCATGTATGTAAATCTCAAAGTCCTCTCCATTATTGAAAGAAGTAATTTAGAAGGCCTTGTCGGTCTTGAAGCAATTAGTGAATACTTTGTAATAAACACGATGAACTAATGCAATTAGCACATAGTCAACAGATGATCATGAACGTGGGTAATGCGTGCGGGGCTCTATGCAAGCTGTAGCCTGCCTGGTCGGTCAGTTGCCCCATGGATACCCGATGATTGGAATGTTCGATTGGGTGGCATTGGTTTGCTTCTGCAGAATGAAGGCGTCTTCCTGGTTCTGGCAATCGATGCGACGCTGCTGCTGCTCGGTGCTCAGCCAGGCCGTCGAGCCGCTCTGGCTGCTGCTGGTGCTGGTGCTGCTGCTGTCGTCGAAGACGATCGCCAGCACAACGCTGAGGGCGACCAGGACGACGCGGCGCTGGCGCGGTTTGCTGAGGCAGCGCCACAGGTAGCGGCGCAGGCCGGCGACGAAGTGCAGCTCGTTGAGCAGGCGGAAGAGCACAAAGAGCCAGAGATTCTCGAGGAGCAAGCGGTCCATTTTGCTGGAGCCCTCGTTGCAGATGCGCACTATCACAATGGCCGTGAACGTGGCTAGGAGTATCAGCGACATGGCCAAAACGACAAACGGAGAATTTAATTCGATTGATTTATTGAATTTGAATTTTCTGATTGTTTTTAGTTTCCTAATCGAATAAACAGCACTGGGGCGAGTTCTGACTGTAATATCAGTCAAAACTCAAACCGGGCGCCTGCTACAATCGATTCGACTGCGCCAAGCTGTGCACATGGCATTGACCTGCAATGGAAGCCCAGCCAGCCCTTTGGCCACTGAGCCATTCAGCCAGCTGCAGGCCAAGGCGCACGCCAAGCCACCATTTTCAGCTAATTTGCCAACGTAAAGACTTCTCTCTCTCTCCCTCTCTCTCACTCTCTCGCGACTCCGCTGGATGCCCTTTTGGGCGTCGCGTTGATTGCGTTCACGTGCGAAAGTTCAATTTGTGTAGAGTGAAGTAACACGTTTGAGGTATTCCCGTTTTGTGCAAGCTCACAATTGACAAAAATCGGACAAGCTGAGTTTCAGCTGTTGAAGCTCTACTTGATGGGGCCATCTATATAATGATAACTAGAGCAGAAATTGTTTTTATATTTCTTTTGGCAAAACAGAAGGGCAGTCTTCAAAAAGATTTATTGATAGCTACGATGTTAGAGGTCTTATGTGATGTGATGTTATCATATATTCTATTATTACTCTTATAAATAAATATTTATGCATTTCTGTTATAATATATTAAGTTATGATATTACATATCTTATATTCTATTATTATTATTATATATAGCATTATTTATTTATATTATACTATATTAAATTATAGTATTATCTCATATTTTATTTTTTTTATTTTAGGGAAATCGAAATTTTGAATCGAATATTAGATACCCTGTATAAAGAGCTTTAAGCGCAAAATAAGTGCTTTAAATAAAATATATATACATATGTAAATGATATACATGCAGACATATACATATATACATATTTAATGTCAGTTTCGTACAGGGTATCGCTTAGAGGGCAACTTCTAGTCAAACACAGCCATGAATTAGGGCAAACTTTAAACGTTTTAATAGTTTGCAGCCTATTTTTAGTAACAATCGATGCAAATTTAAATTCAGTTCGCACAAGCTAATAAATTGGTTTAGTCGGGCATGACTGACTGCCGCAATACTGGTTCAGGCTACAAAAACTGCTAAATTTGTAGAAATATTCTTTGTCTTTCGATTATTTTTCTTGATTCTCACTAGGTCTATATATAGAGCTGGGTAATTAGTTAACTTTAAATACATACATGTAAAAGATTTATACCCCAAAATAAATATAATTTTAAAATCTTGATATTTATATAAGATCTGAAATATTTAAGATTTAAGAGCCATAAAAACCCATAAAGAGTTTACTGAATTTTGCATGCAAATGGATTCGTTTTACATTGTAAAATATATGTATGTAGTTTATATGAATTAGACTGCCCATCAACCAATATACTCGTCTCACTTGCTCAAGCGAGTATGAGAGCTATGGACTAGCGATTGATTGCCGTGAATGCACTCACCTGTATCGCATGCGTATGTGCGGAAAGACGCTGGCCTGGAACTGCTCCTCGAGGACGGGCGAATCGAATTTGGGATCCAGCCACGATTTGGCAGCGGCTCGCTCGAAGGCCACCGGCAGCATGACGCTGCAGCAGGAGTGCCGGCGTCCTGTTTGACTTAGATAGGTTTGAATGTGGGGCGCCAGGGCGATTTGTATGTCATCGGTGGAATTGGCCCGGCTATCGTTGACTAGAACGCCCGGCGGCATTGCTGTGAAGCTGACCGACTGTCGACGCGACTGCCAAAGAAAAGCGGAACAAAATGGAAATGGAAATGGAATCAGAGAAGAAATGAATACAGATTAATTAGCGGACTGCTCTTGACTTGGCCAAAATGTCATCTATATGTTTGTGCATGTATGTGTGTGTGTGTGTGCTTGGGCGTGTGAATGGCGCCGCCAAGTATGTGCTATGTGAGATGAGAAAACAAGGACGCATTCGAGGACGTGCCTTTGACATTTGCCATTTGCCATTCGCCATTTGCCTTGTGTGTTGGCAACTGGGTCAGTGGTCGGTTCAGTCGGTGTTTAACCAATTGTCGCATTGCCCGTTCCGTTCCGTTTCGTCTGTCTGTCTCACTCTCACTCTTCGCCCTTCGCTGGCTGTCCGTTTGTCAGCTTAATCTGCGTGCGGACGCGGACGCGGCGCCAGCAGCGCAGCGAGCAACAAGTGCGGCGACATCGCGCATACGCCATGTGAGCGCAGCAAAGTGCAAAAGCATTCTTCAAAGACTTGTTGCCAATTCGCGAATAGATAAAAACAAAACCAGCAACAACAACAGCAACAACAACAACAACAACAATTAAAATAAGGTAACACAAACAAAAGCAAAGCCAACAAATCGCTCAGCGAGTCACGCGACAAGGGCGGATTTTAAATTTGATTTTGATTCTGATTATGATACTGATTTGAAATACGATTTTGTTGTGTTTGTTGTTGTTGTTGTTGTTTTTGTTGCCTATCTTATCGCAGCAGCAGCCCAAAAAGTTAGCAAAAAAATGTGAATGCAACAAATTTGCTCAAGTCTAAACTTAATCAAATTACGTATACGACTCGTTGAAGCAGTCAGCAGAGACAATGAGACAGAGAGAGAAAAAGAGAGAAATAGGGAGAGATTGTCTTTCGAGCACACGTTGAAAAATTCGTCGGGCACTCGCTAACTGAATCATAAAAAAAAGTTGATTCAAGTTTTCGAGGCGCGCTTCATTGGGGGCTGCTAATAAGCTGAGATAAAAATAGCAACTTTGGCAAATAATAATATTTACATTAAAACTTTGACCGCGAATAATTACACACACACACACACACACACACAGAGACAGAGACCGAGACAGAGACAGAGGCAGACGCACTCGCACCCGCACTAAAATACCTACACATATATATATATATACCTATATCTGTATCAATATATATATAGATATAAAGATATCTATATCTATATCAATTTTTGTTTTTCTTTCAGACATTTATTTATTTATTTTCTTTTATCATTTTGCTTTTGCCTTACAGTTGCTGTTTAATATCCGTTTTGTGCTTCTTCTTCTTCTTCTTCTTATTTTATTTCTCTCTCAAAGTTTTGCGAATTCGATTTGAATTCTCGCCGAGTTTTGTTGCCGTTACGTCTAGACTTGTCCGTTTAGTTCCAGTTCGATTTCTAATAATTCGATATGCCCAGATCGTGGTGAAAAATGAAAATGCGCCCGACTGACGCATACCCTGCAATTCGCGAATGCGGGTGGCGTCTGCGATGGCTGCTGTGCAGCAGCAACAACAACAAAAAGGTTTGTTGTTTTTGTTCTTGTTTAATGCTAGTACATACCTAGAAAGTGCCATGAATATAAGGCCAGCATATTTATTTTTTTTGTGTGTTTCGGATGAATTTGCAAAAAAAAAAACACACACACACACAAATGCGACAGCAACAATTGTTTTTTTTTTTATTTTCTCGCTCAGAATTTTTGCATTGTAAATTTAAAGTTGGCATAAAAATTGTATCGATATACACTGCACGAAAATTCGGGTATAATTATGTATATATATTTGGTTGTGAATTGTATTTGATTTGGCTTTGCTTTGATTTATTGTTTATTTAAACACACACACACAAACACACACGCGCACAACAACAATGAGCCAGAGTATAGGCAGCAACAACAACAACAGCAACAGCAACAACAAAAAAAAAGGTTCAACGGGCGCTCGACGTTCGCAACTCTCGACGTTGCCGTTGACGCGACGGGAACTGATTTGAATTTTGTTCTGTGCCGAACTGACAAAGCGTCGCAGACGACGACGACGCTGACAGCGACGGCGACGGCGACGGCGGCAATGGAACGTCGATGTCGATGCTGTTGAATGTTGTTGTTGTTGCTGCTGGCTGCACAAAACAGCTGACAGCAACAACAAAATGCAGGCTCAGGCAGCTTTATCGGTTGGGCTGATAAGGCCGGGCCAGGTGAGACAGATAGATAGATAGAATAGATAGGCACACAGATTCAAAGACAACGGGCTAGCGATCGAGAGAGAAAGAGTGTGGGACAGAGAGAGAGAGAGAGAGAGAGAGAGAGAGAGTAAGTCGTGAGCATAGCCAGAGCTGGGCTTAGCAACATATATGACTGCAACTTGATCAGGATCAAGGTTGCTCTCTCTCTCTCTCGCTCTCTCTCTCTCTCTCTCTCTCTGCTGTATAAATAGAATTTGGCGCTCGTTTCGTTGACTTTACTTTTTTTTCCAACTGATATTTTGATAAGATAAGAGGCGGCACGGCGCTGACTTCTTAGCCGCTAAGAAATTTCTTACGCTATTTTTGTTGTTGTTTTCATGTTTTATTTTTTTCGGCGCACTTGAAATGCCTTGAACTTGCGCGGCCCCACACCCACACCCACACACAATCACATTCGCACTCACACACCCAGACGCCGTGTGACCTGGCCCTGAATGCATTCGAGCGGAGAAACTAAATAAATATGAGTGTCTGTGCAGCGTTGAATCCATTTGAATTGATTTGAATATTGATAAAGGCGCACAAAATCTCTAACTCAATGAACTCCAAAGCCTGCAACCAGATGAAGTGTCTCACATACATACATACATACACAAACATACATATACTTTATATGTATATTAATTCGTATATATACTATAATATTTTATAAAGAATTTTTTTATTTTTTAATTTTGATTGTTTGCCTTTGGCTCGCTTTCAAGGAATTATTTGCATTTTGTTTTATTGACTTTTTACCTTTCGTTTGACAAATCAATTTTTATTTACTCTTTGCATATAATTTGTTGATATCTCACACAAAAATGGCACAATTAATCAGTAATTAATATAATATAATACTAAATTAATATTCGGTTTTTGTGCCAAGGGCAAACCCGCAGAAAAAGCCAATTTGAATACCAACAACAATGCAAAGCGAGCCTCAGTCCAGCAATTGGCAAACAATGTGTGTAAATTGTAAAATTTATCAAACTCATAATTTCAATAATATGCCGCATAATAGATGTCAGCAAACAAATACTTGCATATATGCAAATATGTATGTATATACCGCAATATATCTGTAAACAAGTTTTTCTCAGCCTATTCAATCAATGCCTTTTTTATGCTTGCAAATTTATATTTGTTTCGAATCAAATTGCTTTTCCATACGATAAACGTTTAAAAAACTTTATCAGGCTAATGGTAAATACTTTTAACATTTATTTCATGGCATGAATATGGTTAGCATGTGCTTAAAGCAACTGGGGTTGCTCGACTAGCATATATGTATCTTAACTTTTGCGCTTACAAAGCAGCTCTCTCTCTCTCTCTCTCTCTCTCTCTCTTTGGAGAGGAATTCTATTGTCTATTTTCTATGCTTTTATGGAAATAGAAATCACTCTGTATATTTGTTTCATAGTGAGAATACGACTAACCTGTACAGAAAGCAAGTAGCACTGCCCGACTAGCATATACCTTAACTCATTCACTTACATAGCTGCTCTCTCTCTCTCTCTCTCTCCTTCTCTCTGGATAGAGATTCTAGTTCTATGTTCTTAATAGTAATAGCACATATGTGCTTAGTCTGTGCATAAAGCAAGTAGGGCTGCTCGACTAGTATATTCCTTAACTCCAGCGCATCGCAATTTCGGGGTCAGCTATTATAGTATATATAGTTATATACTGCGCGTATCTGAATAGTTTCTTTCGATTCAGGAATTAAGCCTATGGCTTCAGCCAGCGGGGAGTGCTTGACCCTGACCACAAGCTAAATCGTACTTATACTATAAGTACTATATACCTTATAAGTAAGAATGTCATAAATATGTTCTCACAGACTCTCTCTCTCTCTCTCTCTCTCTCTCTCTCTCTCTCTCTCTGCTTACTACTTATGCTGAAAGTTTTTCGATCCTAACTTGTATTCCAGCTCAATGTTTTTTACGTTTTTTTCAGAGCATGAATATTAAATTTGAATATTTGCATATATTAAAGCCCAAGAATTAAGAATTTTTATTTTTATTTTTTTGATTTAATGAAATAGGTCATCACAAATAGATTCTCGGCAAATGATGCTGGAAATATCAAGTAAAAATTTACTTCCGTTTGTTATTAGAAATACAAGATAGATGCAGAAGGAATACTAATAAACAAGGAATAAGAATATATAATTAAATGTAAAGATATTTAGATTTTTTAGCCTCGATCTCTTTCTCGATAATAAAATATAATCGTATAAGCCATATGCCGACATCTGTTCCCCGCATACATATATTTGCATCAAATCAAGCTACCCTTTTCGGAAAGATTTTCCATGTGGAGTTGCGGGTTGCAAAAAAAAGGTTTATTGAAACTGCTGCAAATTTAACGATGCATATTTATGCAGTCGCATGTCGGGATATGCATTAATTAAGATTTAATGTTCAAAGCGAGAGTTTTGATGACAAATCGCGATGCTGAGTGCAGGGAATGCGACATGTGTTCTGATATCTTTACACGGACTACGTTCACCTCTGGGCATTTGAACCGGGTCTCGGTCTGGAGCTGGGGCTCCATTAGCCTGAGAGCTGAATGATAATTATCTAGTTGCTGATTATAATTAACGGACAGGTGAAATACATAATGCGCAGTCGTGTTTTCAGTTGATCGAACTTTGAACAACAACCTCGATGTGCTTCTGATACTACTTAACAACTCTGACATTCTTTTGTTGTTCTTGTTCATCTCAAGAATGTCGGGGACAGTTATCATAGTAGTGTTGAACTGTGTGTTCTCAACAGTTTCATTTGATCCGCACTGTATCAGGTCTGTAACATCAGATTATTGCTGAATCATTTCCATGGGAAATAATAATTAACCCGTGTGGAGTACTTTACTTGGAGAGATACCCTGACAGCTGGGTACATCTACCTTAGAAGGGTATATATAGACTTATACAATAACTAAGAGTGCTCTAGTTCGAAACTTCCCACTAAAAAGCAGCTTTAGCCCTGTCTATTACTATATTATATATATATATATATATATATATATATATATATATATATATATATATATATATATATATATATATATATATAACCCTGGCTTATGACTGTATACGGTACTTACACAAAATCTGACGCAAATGAAATGAAGATGCATTTGTTCAGCCAGATTTAAGCTCCACTCTGCACAATCAATATCAAAATAATAATAATAAAATGCTTTATCTTGCTAAGGGAAATACAGTTTGCCTTCAGGATACGAGCTTTGGTCTCCCACAATTGAATGACACTCGAGCCACCGCCTTGCACCAAGGAAACACTTTGAATTGAAGTGAGAAGTGCAAAAATAAAATAGCAACTGACATAAGTACAATAAAATTCTATTTATAGATATCCATAGAGAGCTCACGCCCTTAAAGGGGTGTCTATCTGTGTTAGTGTGTGTGTGTGTGTGAGTGTGTGTGTGTGTGTGTGAATAGTAAAAATACCCTTACTTGGTGCTAATTGTCGGTACGTAAATAACTTTTGAGTTACTCAAGGGATTTCCATGAAATGTTGATACTCCATTTGATATGTTTTAGCGTGCTAAAACGAATTTTATTTATGTTTTTTTAACAGCGCTTCAGTTAGCTATAAATAAATACAAGTTAGGGATATATTTAGCTCCTTGAAATGTGATATAGCTGCAGTCTTGAATCTATATTCAATCCAAATTGAAAATTAATCAGATAGAGCAACCAGGCTAGATCGACTCAGCAGCTTAATAAATTCATTAATTCATTTATTATTCATTATTTTCAGTAAGCTTAATGCACAATTATTATAAATATTAATTAACAGCTAGCTCTGGGCTGTTTTTGGCCAATCAAAAAGCCCAGTTTGGTGGCTTAAGGAATACAACTTATATACACATATATACATATATATACACATTTTATATGTCTGTAGGCCTGCAGTGTGCTGAAGAAATTGAGAAATTATTACATTTGAAATATGTATTCATTTAATTAAAGCGCCCGTGGCCTAATTGGCCATCTGAGGGGCTATTTCCCAGACAGGTAGTCGCCATCGGTTCGGTAAATCGTAAGAAGTTTTATATGCACATGTACATATACATATATATATATATATATATATTATATTAATTAGCAGCCACAATAATAAAGCCAAATAACAAAATCAACGAACTTATCAGCGGAAAATATTTAAATTTCAAGTCAGCGAGAGAGCGAGAAAGAGAGCGAGGGAGAGGGAGAGGGAGACACAGAGAAGCGCCTGAATACGTACTGAAATTTATTAATAAATCGGATTGATTATGAAAAAAGCTGCCACTAGCAGAAAGACACTGAGTGAGGCGGAAATTCCATCGAGTGATTAACGAGCGAGTGCGGACATCTGGAAGATCTGTGAAAACCACGAAGGAATGACAAATTTATGAATTGTGTAACATCTTAGTATAATTAAATTTTAGCGCGAATTCCAGCTGTAAACTCCAGTTAGTCAATTTCTAATTAGAATCATGCTTATTAGGAAAAGTTCACCTAAGAAAAGGATTAATTGATAAACAAACATTGATTGATTTAACAAAATATCATAAGGCAGTAATTGATTGCTATTATAGAATGAAAAGGGTTCAGCGAATTAATTAATAAACGAGTGTAACCGACGGAAATGAAGTCAAAGTGAATCTTGAAAAAGGTTCAAATTCACTTTTATACCGTGGAATCTATTAAATGGGGAACTCTGGGTATTCTAATGAGTTGAGGCAAATAAAGAAATGTCGTTGTTGTTATTTGATTGTGTAAGACAAACTAGAATAAACGTTACTCAAAACATAATTTTCCATAGTGAAGCTCATGTGCATGTGTGTGTGTATGGTTGAATGAGTGCTGTGTGTGGATTATCAGCTCTGTATTGTGTGCGGGGTATCTCTTAGACAGTATTATTTTATTTGATTACATGCAGCTCTATCAAAGATCTGCCTCGATATTGGGTTCCTTTTTAAATACTCCTGAAGGCTTGAAATCAAAGAATGAAATCAAAGGGCAATCCAAAATGAAGGCTCAAATTTGCATGTAAATAATAAAAAGTCCATTCGATTGAGTATTGGACAAGCAGTGAAAAGGGCTATATTAATTACACAGCTCGACAAATATTTGTAGTGGGGCGAGAAAGGCAAGTGAGGGAGGGAGAGAGAGAGAGAGAGGGAAAGAGATTTTATATCATATTTTATATCAGGGATTGCACTGCTCGATAGTTACCGACAGGCAGATGCCCTGACGTCCTTACAGAGCAGCTCTAACGCACATTCAAGCATATACCCACACACATACACACACGCACGCACACGTAGACATGCACATCCAATGTACTGATGCATATTGTAGATAAAAGTGTAAGCTTAAGAGCTATGTATGCTTTTTGTCTCCTTCACGATTCGAAGCCATCTCTCCAAGCACACACACACACACACAAAACATATTGTCATCGTTATAAAATATTTTTCTATTTCAGAAAAAAAAAACTTTCTCCTTTGGGATTTGAGCTCAGCCCGCCGCAACAAAATAAGAAATAAGCCGACATTATAACATATGTCCCCGAGTGAAGCATGCAATGCTTACTTGCGGAGCAACTGACACAGATAATAAAATTCCTCTAAGAGGGCGACTTACAAGTGTGTGAGTGTGTGTTGGTGTGTGTGTGTGTGTGACTACAGAAAATGCCTTCGCTGCGCGTTAATTGTCTCAGGGCTTTTCCCAATGTGAGCAAACGTTTTCCTAACAAGCTTCAAAATGAAGAAAGTGGACTAAGGACATTCAGAGTATAATATTAATAATAATAATGGGTATCTTTGGCACTTTCCGGAGGTCTATACAAAATTAAAATTCAGTCTCTCTACGAATAATTTCGATTTTTGGACTAAGGTATATGCAGTAGAATCCGGTTATAACGGTCTCCAGAAAAAACATATATGAGCAAACTTCATAGCGTCTTCCGGGTATAACGACGGCGCCTTGAGCGGCGTGATAATCGTATTCTACTGTATATTCAGATAATAATAATAATTATTATCATTATAATATTAATATTATTATTATTATTATTATTATTATATTATTACTATTATTATTATTATCATTATTATTATTATTATTATTATTATTATTATTATTATTATTATTATTATATTATTATTATTATATTATTATTATTATCATTATTATCATTATTATTATCATTATTATTATTATTATTATTATTATTATTATATTCTTGTCACTTTCTAAAGGTCTATTAAAAATTAAAATTTAACTTGTTTACGAATAATTTCTAATTAGACTTGAACTTAGTTTTAGGCCATGTTTAGTAAGATCGAAACACGTCTAAATACGTTCAGTTGATTGTTCATTGGCCAGTTAATACAGCCAATTCCAATAGTGTTTGATGTTCATTTTCGTCATGCAACTGGTCGCCAATAGAAGCTCAACGAGGACAGAGCGACAAGTGGACAAAGAGTGGAAGCGCTTGAGAAGCAACGAGTGGCCTTTTAGGCTGATTGACTTAACAAAATTGTACAAAGCGACCGCCAGAGCAATCGAAAGGGCCAGCGACGAAGCCAAAGTCTCGCTCGGCCCAAAGCCTCGGACGGAAATATGATTAGTTGACCGGATGTCCGGCTGGCCGTTCGCCCAATCAAAGTGCCTGGCGGTTGGGGCCCTGCGGTCACTCGCAGTGCAGCGCCGGCCCCCAAATAGTGAACGACATGACAGAGTTGTTGTTGTTGTTGTTGTTGTTGCTGTTGCTGCTGCTGGCCCCCAATATATGTCGCCATCATGCTGGCAGAGGTCAAAGGCAGCGGCCATGGCAGATTGCTGCTGCGGCTGATTGTGTTAGAGTGCATCAGAACGACGTCTAAGTGTAAATAAGCACTTGCATTTGCATTTGCTTGGCAACACACACGCATACGCACACACACACACAGATACTTTGAGCCATGTACATAGCACTGTTTCGTCAGGAAGCTGCTCGCAAACAAAGCCTCGGGTCGAGTCCCAGCTGCTGGAGAAGCGACAATACATTTTTTGAAACGCATGCAAGCAAGTTAAGTCCAATACACACACACACACACACACGCACACACACACACACACACACACACGCATGTTGAAACTACATTCAATTGTGCTGCTAACATTCGCCCATCGTCGACTGCTTAATGCTCGTTCACAAGGCAAAAATAAGCGATTGAAGAGGTTAGCGGAAATTAATTACAATATGAAATACAATATAAATTTCCGATATACATGATATAGATATTTAATCGTTAGAGATTTCTCGCTCTATGCCAACTCATTCGAGGTTGCCCGAAACCAATATACCCGTTCGCATGCTGTAAGCGCAAACTTAAAGCGAACGAATCAATGGTTCAGTTTCATAATGGAACAGACTTAACTTAAAGGCCATCAATTGAAAGCAAACCCAATGACCTACTGAAATAAACATGAGCTTCGATGGCCCCCATTGGGGGTGTGGCACAATGAGAATGCACCCGAAAAAAATGAGGACACCAAAAGAAAATCCCAAAAACAAGAAACGAAAAAAAAGTGAACAAAAAAATATTGTGGCAGGCGCCAAGCGAAATGAGAAATGTGAAATTTACAACAACAACAACAACAACGGCAAAAGATATGGAAAATTGCGAAGAAGCAGCAGAGGCAGAGGGCACATTATGAACGGTTTGACTAGAGCGGGGGAGGAGGTGAGACAGAGCAAGAGGAGGACAGAGAGAGAGAGAGAGAGAGAGAGAGAGAGAGAGAGAGAGAGAGAGAGAGAGAGAGGGAGAGAGAGCGCACAATAATGCATTATAAAATGAAATGTAATCAAGTCAAAAGACAAGTAATTCACACACACACGCCCACACATAAATACCTCTATGTATGTATGTATTTATACAATAAATGAAATTTAAACAAGTAAGAAAGCTCCAGTCGAGACTGCTCGACTACGAGATACCCTGAGCCCTCCAAGCTGATATTCTAATCATTCTGCACTTCTTTTATGCACACATACATACACATGCATCCACACGCACGCATAAGCCTGCGCTCTGCTAACTGCGCAGTAAGCAGCGACTGCGCTTGGACTGCGCTGCAGTGTGGGCAATATTATGAGAATTTATTTGTTAAATAATTTCTTTTGCAGACATACGATCTTAATGAAACTTTTAGAGCGTAATCATATGATGAATATGTGTGTATATTCCAAAGCCCAAGTCTCTAGTATTTGAAATACGCTTTTTACAAAAGTGAGGGTGAGGGGGTGAATTTAAGGGTGGGGGGTAAATTTTAACAAAAACCGAAATTGTATAAATTGCATATAAGCATACATTAAAAGTTTGGAGACTCTAGCAATAAGGGTGTAGAAGATATAATTTTATAATTGGTTTTCGATAAGGTTTTTTATCGATAAAAAAAGATCGGGATGAGTTAGCGATTTTTAATGATAAACTTGATATGCGCGCTGTAATTACGGACATTTAAAAAAAAAATTGAAGTCTCTAGCTCTTATATCTTCTGAAATCGACGCGTTCATACATACGGACGGACGGACGGACGGACGGACGGACAGACAGACGGACAGGGCCAAATCGACTCAGCTCGTCGCCCTGATCAAGAATATATATACTTTGTGGGGTCTGCCACGCCTCCTTCTGCCTGTTACATACTTTTAACAAAACCATTATACCCTGATTTCCCATTTTCAATGGGTTCAGGGTATAAAAATCCGACAATTGTCGCTCAGTGGCAACAGTGGCGAGGACGTTTAGCACGTTGGCATTGCCGTTGCCGTTGCCGTTGTCGTTGCCGTGGCCGTTGCTGTTTTTGCCAACGCTTGGATTGCATGCCAAACGAAAGGACATCGGCGAACGGCAGTTAACACAGCCCTAACCAGTGCAGCCCCAACAGAGCCGCCCGCCCAGCCCTTGGCCCTCTGCCGTTAGCAAGCACAACACAGGCCACAGTCAAGTCAATAAACAGTCAGGCAGGCAGGCAGGCAGGCAGGCAGTCGGGCAGGCAGAAACACAAACAAAACAAAGGCATGGCACAGACGTTGACACACAAAGCACACACAAATTATAGCACACACACACACACACACACATACACAAATGCATATATGTATGCACACTTATAAAAATAAGTATAATAAGCCGAAAGAATATAAAGCGGAAAATCAATTTTAAAGCATTGCTGCACAGTGCCAAGGATAATGAGCAGTCAGCTACCGACAAATTATGTATATGTATGTGTGTGTGTGTGTGTGTGCAATGTCATGGACCCAGACACAATGCCAGGACAATGACAGGCACTACGACAATCAGAGCACCGCAATTTGCAGCCAAACAACGAACCTTGAGAAATGACAAACGCATAGATATAAAGGCTTAGATAATTGGATATTTTGATAGTTTTTATATAGACTCTAACCGGTATATATTTATATACAATTATCAAGGTTATCTCTGTGCAGTAATAAACAATAATAAAATTGATGTCAGCGATTGAAATGAGCAATCAGAATAAACGACAGACACTCAGTCAGTCAGCTAGACAAACATGCCAGATAGACTTAGATTACTTTTCAAAATAGATATATACTTCATGGAATCGGTACTGAGTTTCTCTATCTGCGTTTCAAGCCATCAATCGCTTGCGAAGTAAATATTGCGTGCTTTGAGAGATAGAGTAGTTAGATTTGAGGTAGTCCAAGTATAATTCCTTTGGGGTAGTTACAATATTTCCCCGAAATGGGAATAAGATAAACTCAATTTGATTAAAATTGATATAAGAACAAATGAGGTTTAAAAGATAGAAAAGAAAGTTGAGATTCGGCTTGAGTGTGCAGATCTATCCGCTGACAAGGATCACTCAACTAGATAGACCTAAAGAGCTACCAATGTGAGACCGGGTCCAATTCTCCCTAGAGCAACTAGATTCTCACTCAAATAACTTGGCTAGTCGTCTATGTAGCGTAACCCACAGATCTGATAGAACTAGGAAAAAACACAGATGCCACCATCCCCGAGTTCTACTAGATCGAGACTTCATATGAAATATATCAAATATTTCTTTGAACTTTATCTGTGTTAACTGCACAGTATAACTCTTGTGTCTTCTTAAAATTATATACATTTAAGTAAATATAGTATATTTAAATAAAAAATAATATATTTAAATAATAATAATATATAACAAATTAAAAAAAAGGTTTAGCCTGAAATTTATATATAAATAATTGTTCTGCGAATACTGAAGAACTCTAAAGCTAGTCTTCATTGAGAGGAAGAAGCGTGGGAACGACTTAAAACCGTTGTATGTATATGTATATATAGATATGTTTGTGTCTGCGTATGTATAGTTGGTTAATTTCAATACAATACAAGGGATTCGTATCGAGTTAATTTTTGATTTCTACATATATAGAAATTTTCTCAGTAAATTCTTAGTTTAGTTATTCAGCTGAATTCAAATGGCAACATTAGCCTGAAATAATTATCTTGCTTGATTAGACCATTCATGATGATGCACGCAATGGATAATTTGCTTCGGGAACTTTGCTCCGCAAATGTAAGTGCAAATTCCGTGGCAACAGAAGTAAGCTCTAGTGATTGGTGGTGGTTGCTTGGCGCGATGCAGCTGGGCGTTTCTTTGCCTAACTTCTCATAAATGAGATTAGAAATTCAGCTTCTTATGCATCTTGGGGCGGCGCTCGAAAGTATGCAGCATGCAATGCAACGTGTAATGCCCCCACAGCTGCTAATGAGTTCGGCGGCAAGGAGTGGGCCCCGTGAGGTTGACGCACTCACGAAATACGACTGCGGCGCTGTGCCCGACTGCCAGATACCCGTAGGGGCGCATAGGCCAAGCACAGCGAGCAGCTAACAGGTAGCAGGTAACTGGCAACTGGTAACAGGTAACGGCATTTCCGCTCACGTCAAGCGCACTTCCGCAATTTACGCTCCACTAGACTAAGTCCACAGGCAAGCACCATGTCGAGATGGCAAAAAATTACAAACTTACACACACATACACACACACACACATGCACGAATAGAGGCATACATACTCACACATACGTATACATATGAACACATGGAAACAGGCACACTTTTCTGCTGTTCACACGATGGCATTATTGTAGACTTTGCATACCCTGTCAAATAAGAATCACCGAATGAGGTATCATAGACTATGTAAAATTGTTGGAAGAGTAAAGCATCCATTATATTCGTATTTTTAATATATAGACGCCGATGATCAATTAAGCATAGCAAATAAATTATATTCAATAAAATTACAACAAAGTTAATAGCAAAATAGTCGGAGAGCCTAAAAATTTGAATATACACTTTAATATTTAATTCAAGCAATAAAAATAAAAAATGTGTTTTTTTTTTACTGTTTATTAAAATAATACCGGGCACTCCAGTAATCCTTTGGGCGCGCTGTCGCAATAATACACATTTACAAATATTTACAACACCATTAAAAAATATGTACTGATCCGATATTCATTAAATATTGCTTGACAGCTAAATCTCTTCATATTAAAATTTGTATTTAAAATATATAACTAATCAAATTAAAGATGACCCACTGCAAATTTTTACATTGTATTGCAATTTGAGGTAAATTTACATGATGCCTGTAAAGTGTAATTACAGGGTATATCAGCGTCGAATACTTATCATCAATAACGTAGTTTTGCATGCTGACAGCAGACGAGCGATGGGCTCCATTTTTGATTTTTAACGTGCTATGTATTTACTACTCTCTCTCACTCTCTCTCTCCATCTCTCTCTCTCCCTCTCGCTATATTTTGCGCATTTTTCGTATGTGTTTCGATGTCGCGGCCCGCCAGATAGAACCGAAGCATTGTTTCTGTTCTTTTGCGTGTGATTACAGTTTGATGCGCGATCGCCCGAGCAAGACGAGCATATTGGCTGCAGTTCGTGCTCTAGATGGTGCAAATCTATTTCACTGTGAGCGAGTATCACGCAGTCAGTATGGCTGCGGCACGCTTGGCTCTTTTTTCAGGCTGCCTGCAAGTTGTCTAGTCGAGTTAACACTGAGGCTTCATGGCTAACGCACTTTGATACCACTCGATAGACATTCCAGCCGCATCGCAGATTCATCAAAGTCATTGTTCTAAGTGCATTTGCGAGCCGTGGCCAGGCGCTGCCCAAATGCAAACAGCGAATATTGCATTTATTATGTGCCTAATGGCTCTGGCTCTGGGTCATGGCCAAATGGCAGGAGGCAGAAGGCAGAAGGCAGCAGACAGCAGGCAACTGAAAAGTGGCAAGTGGCAAGTGGCAAATGGGAAATCGCAAATGGCAAATGGTTTTGATAGCTCCCAAATGCAAATGCCTCACAGTGTATCAAAGTGTCTGGCAAATTGACGGCCAAATTGAAACTGCACTTAACATTGATTTCAAGCTGGCAGCAGAGCTCGATTGGACTGAACTGGACAGCCTAGCAGGACATTGCATCGATATTCAGCTGAAGTGTATGTGTGTGTGTGTGTGAGTTTACTTTAGCCATGTTAAGTATACGCCACAGCTTCGCGCTGCCAGCTGGCTGGAAGCTGGAACAGATTTTTGACTGACGCCTGACGTCTGCTGCTTCTGTCTCGCGTGTGACTTTGTGACTTTATGGCGATGGCGTTTGGCGACCTTATCAGCGCCCATGACCAAAAAAACCACACACACACACAGTTGACAGGTGACGGACGTGAAGCGTTTGTTGACTGCCTCAAAGATAAGCGATAAGATCGGCGGCATCGGCTGCTGTGTTTGCCAACTCAGCTCCGGCTGTGAGGCTGTGAGCAGATTGCGACAAGATCTGGCAATCAAATTGCATCTCTCTTTCAGTCTTTCTCTCTCTCTCTCTCTCTCTCTCTCTCACTCTGTTGCTGGCTCTCTGTCCCACAACCGCACATGAGTCGAGAGCGATAATTCATGCTCCAATGACATTGGCTTAATAGGGTTTGCGATTGAGATTGAGATTTGCTCTATGAATATACTTATATGTGACTGAATGAGTTTACCTAGACATCTGGTAAATCCTTTTACACCCTCAGATCTATGTATAAATATGTATTATGCATTTGTGAAGGTAAAAGTGTTGATCATGTGCCACGCCCCAATGCGACTAGATAGTAATTTATGAGAGAGACATATGTGCACATATGTACATAAGCAAAAGTCAGAGATCATTATTTAAAGAGTATAGCCTTCAAATGGGCGTGGTTGGGTAAGCATTAGACTCTCCTTATGTTTAGTCGACTGTGGCACATCTTGATTTTCTATTTGTATTTAATTTTTTTTTAGTTTTTTGCACCTCGATGTTTTTATTCAGTATATACTTTTTTTTTTATATATATTAACAGTATGATTTTTTTTTTTTTTTTTAATTTTATTTAAAGTTTTTTTTTTTTTTTTTTAAGACCAATGTAACGCGCGACTATAGGACGCTACGAGGAATCGCCAGTAACAATTCAATTATGAATGGCCAAGCGTTCAATCCAGTTTACTCATCAGATATCAATCGGAAAATTCATTAGAACTTCAGATATACCTCAAAGGAATATTATAAATCTAATTCGAGTTTCACACGGCAACTACTAAATATATTTCAATTTATAGATATGTATGTATGTTCATATCTACGGCCTGACGTATAACTTTTACACCTGCCTTGAACTCTTGAGGCGTATTCTTATCACACTGAGAGCATTATTATTATCTAGCACACAGTTCTATGGAAGATAAAGAACTCATATACTCATATACACATCTAATGTTCTTGCGTACACTGCGATGAACAACACCCTGCCAACTACAAAGGTTGCCTTGTCTACAAGCGCCTTCTCAAGATGCAGTCTCCAGCAGAAAAAAGGAACCCTGCATTAGTCCGTAATGGCCCAACAGGTCACCATTCAAGACCTGCTGCAGCTCTACATAGCAGCTCTTTTAGCAGAAGTGCCCTTCCTGTTGGTGGCGTATCATATGCTCAAGCCCTGCGCGGAGAGGGTAGAAATCAAATCCAGCCAACAAATGAGAATTTCTTCGCTGAACTTCTCCAAAAGCAACAGGCTCAGTTTGATGAAATCCGGTCAGATCTCAAAAGGATGAATGAGATGTATGTTCAGCAGCAAACAATTCTACAGAGCCTAATGGTTATTGTTTCGAATTTAACATCGAAATAATGGCTTTACGAGTGGGCATTTGGAACGCAAATGGCCTCAGAAGCAAAACTGAGGAACTAGCAGTATTTCTGGCAAGCAAGCGGATCGACATAATGCTGATTGCAGAAACACACGAATGCCCTCACGTCAAAATACTCGGATATGAGCACTATCAGGCCTACGGTGGAGGAGCAAACAGGTTCGGTGGATCTTCGGTCCTCGTACGCTCTTCCCTCACACATTCACCTCTACTCCCAATATCCAACCCAACGATGCAAGTTGCAGCCATTCGACTATCTACATCTATCGGAGAGCTAGAGATCGCATCGCTCTATTGCCCACCGAACGCTAGACTGTGTGAAAATGATGTAAAAGAGCTACTTGAACAGAGGCAGGACAAAACTCTCATCGGAGGAGATTGGAATAGCTGGCATCCATTCTGGGGAAGCAACAGCACAAACCCACGAGGCGAAGCTACCTTCGAGGCTATACATACAATGCAGTACAAAATACTTGCTACTGGAGCCCCTACGCGGTATCCATTAAATGGACATAACCCATCAGCAATTGATTTTGCTGTTTACAAAGGCATCGCTGACCGTCAGATTGACATTGAAGAGTGCTTCGATCTATCTTCAGATCACCTTCCCCTCATAGTGACAGTGCATGCACAGCCTCAGCCTTTCCCAAGCAAAAAACGACTTCTGCCGCCAGGATCTGATCTAGGAGCCTTCAGACGCCATTTGAACTCTTCGCTACACCCGGAAATGGAGCTGAACACACCCGAAGATATAGACTATGCAGCAAACAGGCTGCAAGACACAATAGTTGAAGCTGCACACCTGGCTATACCGCACCCCCCTCGCAGACTAGAACGCTCTCAGCACAACATCACTCTTCCGCTGGAAATTCAAAATCTCCTCACGTACAAAAGGTGGGCAAGGCGACGTTGGATGATCTCAAGGACGTCAAGAGATAAAGGGAGATACAATGAAGCCACCAGGCAACTCAAAACTGCCCTCAGTGCGCTTCAACAGAAGCGAATAAGCGATGCCCTGGAACGAGCGGACTCCCCGTGCGACGCTGAATTTCAACTGTGGAAGTACACCAGAAGCATCAAAAGGCAGCCAATGCGTCGTCACCCTATCCGCAGCACATCTGGTGCTTGGTTAACGGGTGATGAGCAACAAGCCGAAGCTTTTGCCCTCCATCTGCAGCAGCAGTTTACGCCCCTGATCAGTGCTGAGCCAAACGAGGTAGAAGAGACAGTAAACAACTTACTCTCTCCACTCCCAGCAGATGACGGGATTAGGAATTGCACTAAGGAGGAAGTCGTAGACGGAATCAGCCGGATCAAGAAGAATAAAGCGCCCGGACATGATCTAATAGACAGCAGAGTCCTAAGATCGCTGCCCAACTCGACTCTGGACTACATCGTCATGCTGTACAACGCCATTTTTCGCATCCGGCACTTTCCAGCTTGCTGGAAACGGGCTGTGATTGTGATGATCCCCAAACCAGGCAAACCAGTAGGCGAAATTGGCTCGTACAGGCCAATTAGTCTGTTGCCTGTACTTGCTAAAATATTCGAAAGAATATTCTTAGCTAGAGTACAGCCGCATCTGGAATGCAGGGGGATTGTACCAAATCATCAATTTGGCTTCCGGAGGCAGCACGGAACACCGGAACAGGTACACAGAGTTGTACACCATATCCTTGGCGCCTTCGAGCAGAAGATGTATTGCTCTGCAGCATTTCTAGATGTCAAGCAAGCCTTCGATCGTGTATGGCACTTAGGTCTGTTGCAAAAAGCAAGGGCAGCCCTCCCGGTATCTATCTTCATGCTGCTGTCATCATACATCTCTAACAGAAGCTTCCAAGTGGCTAAGGGTCAGGCTATATCAACAGAAAGACCTATCAAGGCTGGAGTCCCTCAGGGCAGTGTACTGGGGCCAACACTGTACACACTATTCACAGCTGATATGCCACTTCCACTGGACAACGACGGAGCTGCAGACTCGGAAGTGCTGATAGCAACGTATGCAGATGACACTGCCATCCTGTCGAGATCTCACTCTGCGCAAGGAGCTAGCGAAAGCCTCCAGAGGTACCTGGACGCATTTGGGTGCTGGGCAAAACGGTGGTGCATAACCATCAATGCACAGAAGTCAGCCCACGTAAGCTTCACAACGCGAAGAGGAGACTGCCCTGGCGTAACTCTGGGAGTGCAAATACCGAAGGTCAACAAAGTTAAATATCTCGGTGTAACACTAGATAAAAAGCTGACCTATAGTGCGCACATCACGCAGGCAGTTAATACAGCCAAGATGAGAATCAAAAAACTGGATTGGATGCTGAGGCCCTCTAGCAAGCTGTCGCTACAGAGCAAAATAAAAATCTATAATGCCATCGTTGTTCCAACTCTAACATACGCTATCCCCATTTGGGGTACCGCAGCGAGGACTCACATAACTAAAGTGCAAACCGTGCAAAACAAGGCGCTTCGGCGACTCACAGGCGCTAGCTGGTACGTCCGCAACTCTGTGCTGCACAGTGACCTAACCGTACCAACAATCGCTGAACTGATAGGACGTCACTCCTCGAGGTACGCGGACAGGCTAAGAGCACACCCAAATCCACTGGCTACTGACCTGGCAGTAAACAACAGTAGGCGAAGGCTTAAAAGATCTCATCCCTTAGACCACAGACCTTAAATGTTGTTAAAATTTGTAAATATGTAAATACTGGCTTCTAGCCAATAATCTAAGTTAAGGTTTAAGTCAATAATGCGCTAAATAGTCTCAGACAATAAGCTGCAATAAATGAATTAAAAAAAAAAAAAAAAAAAAAAAAAAAAAAAAAAACATCTAATGTTCTATCAAACATATATCTTAATATATTTTGCTCTACTGTATAAGTATATATTATTATTATTATATAATTGTTATATTTCTGTACTTCTGGATATACCGTTAGACGGTGTTTCGAACACCTCAACACGCATTTAGCATAAATCATTTTTGTGTTACTTAAGTACTTCGACATGGCTTGACTAATGAATGGGATTGACACTCGCCCAGAGGGAAACACATGCTCGCATATCTCTAAGCTCTGGCTGCTTATTAATTTGTCACCATGCTCGATGTTATTTATGAAACAGGCTCAGCTTATCGACAGCTGTCGCCATGTTGCAGATATAATGCAAATGCTGCAGCCAAATGAACAATTAACGGAGCTTGTCAAACGAATGTTTGTCATGTTTTGCAATTTGTCAGCTTTTGTGGTGTGGCATGACATGGCATGGCATGGCAGATGCGAGCACATCAGAGCAGAACACCTGTGCCGTTGTCAACCTCTTCACCTTAAGCAATCACTACGCTTTGTTATATACCCCGTACGCATTGAAAAGAGAGTGAAAAAAAAAGTGAGTCATGTCTCTAACTGATATATGGCATACGAATCAATCGATAGGCTAGTCGATAACCATTGCTATATTGTAGATATCGATCGTATGGGGAATAGCTGAAATATAACAGTATTCTAAAAAGCTGTCTACGAATTCTTGGATCTTTTCAATTAAATAAATATATATTATATTTTATCTTATATTTATCTTTTTATTCTCTTTTTCTCCATATTTATCTTTCACACATAAATTTTGCAACCGGAATTGGTTTACTCTGCCAGATCTTGGAATATTGAGTGAAGAAAACCTTTCCAGTTCGCTCCAACAAACAGAAATGAGCTCTGCCTGGCTAGATAATTTTATTCATCCTTTTCCGACTTTATTTTATGGAGTTCTATTGGGTAATTACTTTTGCCCTTCCCTGTGCCTGTATTAAATATTTATTACAGGGCATCTTCGAGTCGGGCCTTGGCTGTGTTTAGCCTGGGCCAGCATATGTACATATGTGAAATAATTTGGTGGCAGGCCAAGTCAGCGAACCTGTCAAGTGTCTTTGAGAACTCGGCTCGCTTCAGTCCATATGACCTTGCGCTAGCACTCTCTCGCCCCCTCTCTCTTCCGCCACTCTCTCTGTCAGTTTCTTTCTCGCTCACACACATTTTTTAGCTGGTGCAAACTGTTTAAACCACTTTGACTTTATCTCGTTTATTTGTTGCTGCTGTTGTTGTTGTATATATTTTATCGCAACAGCATTTACCTGCTGGCCTCCCCTTTTGTTGCTGTTGTTGTTGTCATTATTATTTTATAAGCATTGCTCTCCGCTTGGCAGATTTATGTCGTCAGCCCGCCGTGCGACTCTGCGCGTGGACGCGCTCCATGCATGCCGCTGCTAAAAGCTCTTTAAATTCTATTAAATTCTGTTGGCCCACCCCCATTCCCCATCCCCCTGCCACCCTTACAATTTGCTTGAAGACATTTTCTTAAATGTTGCGCGCTGCTATGCCCATTGCTCCCATTGTTGCTGCTGCTGCTGCTGTTGGCTGGCAAAGTTTGTCACGTTGGCTCTTGGCTGGCGTTACGTGTTAGCCCCATGTCTCCGGAACAATCTCGAACGGTCTACGGCTCTAATGAGGCGACCCACTTGCCAGCAAGTCTACAGCTCCAGCACCAGCTCCTGCTAAAGCACCAGCTCCTGCTCCTGCTCCAGCTCCTGCTCCTGCTCCTGCTACAGCTCCTGCTACAGCTCCTGCTCCAGCGCCAGCGAGCCAACATAAAGGAGGAAATTGCGTGCCGCACATTTAATTGATTGCCCAACAGCCGGACACTGCAGCAGCGGGCCAAGGCAACGACCCAGTGCCCAGCTGGCTGCCTGAAGGATTGCGTGTGGTGGCAGCGGCAGGAGGCAGAGAAGGCAGCAGAGTCACACAGTCAGCGTGCACGTTTAAATTGTCAACAATTGTTGTATTTATACAGATTAGGGGCTAAGACAAACAGCCGAGCTCGGGCCTTACACAACTCTAGGTGGATTAAGCCCTAAGTGAATATATGGCGTGGCTAAATTTATACTTTGTCGTTCTAGCTTTTGAAATGGAAGACGAATATAACTACTGTATTTCTGCCAGTTGGGCGTACGAAAACACTAAGGGATGGGTTCACGGAAGATCCTTTTGCCTGCTATGGACTAATTTATTTACCCATTTCATTCATGGACTCCAATTAGATCTGTGAGTCGATTGAGAATGAAGAGCTTGATTTATAGGAGTTCTATATATATTATTGATTAATATATATCTTAGTTAAATATAATACAGAAGAGGAACAATCATAATCGAATATGTAAGTACTCTACTTAGTACTGCCTGATTAGGAAATACCGTAAACACCGTGAACCAAGGAATTGAGAATGGAGAGCTTGACTTAGAGGAGTGCTATAAAATATTATACCTTATGATGAATATATCTTAGTTAAATATAATCCAGAATAGGTAAGAACACTCTCGTCAGTATTGTCCGACTAGGAGCTACCTTGAACATTGTGAACCCAGATATTCTTGGCTTTATCAAAAATCTAGAGTCTCGCTTTTACGGCAAGTAGGCAGTGTTAAACGCCCAAATCAACTTATCGATATTTATCGGTAATAGGAAAAGTATGATAAGTTATCGAAAAGAAAAGATTGTTATTTTTACGAGCTTAATTCCAATCTTTACTTTGTTAAGCCTGTCAAGATTGGCTAAGATTGAGTGGCTCAGCCAACTGATTTGGGACTGCATCAAGGCTATTCGCTTAGCTAAATTTTATTTGACTGCGGCTGTGTGAGGCTTTTCATAAATTGCGGCCACATAGCAAATAAATTCAATTAAATTAGCAACAGTCCTGAGTGGGAGCCGAATATTGATGATGAGACTGAAATTGCTCCCAAGTGTGGAACTGGAGCAGCAGCAGCAGGAGTAGCAGCAGGAGCAGAAACAGATAGCAGCTTTAGTTACTTTCAGCAAATATTATTCTCAATTTAGCTTTGCTGCCATATCCATATACATATATATAAAGATACATATATGTATATATTTATATAACTCCACACCCGCCTTCCTTTGTGCCTGCCCCATTCCCTTTGGTCATAACTTTTTATTCGCAGTTTTCTTTATGTTCATTTTTTTTTTTTTTTTTTGGTTTTGTGTTATTCAATAGAAAATTAGTTTGTTTGTCTGTCTGTCTGTACGACCCTCCGTATGTTTGTTTGTTTGTTTGCTCATTCTTCAGCACACACACACACATACACCCACTCAGACACACTGAATACACAACAATATTGCCACTGGTTATATAACAGGTACTTTGGTATTCTCACTCATTCAACGTTATTGGCCATCGCATTACACATTACGCATTACGCATTACACATTACGCACTACGCACTACGCACTACGCATTACGCATTACGCATTCAGTTTCAATACCAAATCTCTCTCTCAATACCAATTCCGATCCCCCATTTGCCCGCAAGTTGCTGCTGCCCCCTGCTCCCGTTTTCCACATCGCCTGAAGGTATGCTACGCGAATCGGACCAACTGTTGCAGCTCTGATTGGACTTTGGCGATGCGAGCCCTCGACTCGCATTCAATACAATTATATCACGAATATGATGCCATTCAATTATAGCTATTTATAGACTACTTCTACAGCTCTACAGCAGATGAAGAAAAAGGGGAAGAATAAGAAAATAACGGCTAGTTTATGCATAACTAGATCGCATGGCAGTAGATAAATACCATTTAAGTATATAGTATATGATATACTGATATGCAGGATATTTATAAGTATATGTTATATTGAAATTTCAATTAAAATTATTCTCTTTGATCATTTAAGATGTCTAAAAATATATCTAAGTACCAGTATATATCCTAAATATGCTATGAGAGCTATGAGCGGATTCCGACATCACCAGCTCAAGATCTACTGGACCTGGCCTAGAATTAAAGTCTAGCAAATATTCCCTGGAACTGAACTTTAACTGTAATACTTACACTCAATATCGAGTCCTGCCTTCCCTAAGCTCTGCATTACGTCTTCGTTATCTTACGAAACGTCCGAAAATATAATTAATTAATTAACTGCCCTATAGTGTGTCAGGCAATAAGACGTAATAAATGAAGCGAATAAATATGAATTATTCAATTTGCAAATTTAACATTAAATAAGACATAAAATGTATTAAATTACAATAATTTAAAAATAAATTTATCTCTTTTTATTTCCAAATAAAATTTATTAAATAACAATTCATGCATAAAATTATAAAAATAAAAATTAAATTTATTTTCTGTCGAAAATTTCTTTAATTGAGAAACTTGAATTGGATTGCGATGTAGTCAAGGCTTGAGTCGATTTTTTTGAAAAATTAGAACTTTGCTTCCATTTGCCAACCCATTGAGAGTTCACTGTGGCTCTGTGGCTGTCTGTTCTCTGGGTTTTGTTCATGGCCAGCAGACGATACCCAAATGCCACTTAACACATTAAACTTGTATCAAACATAAGCCGTGCAAAGTCTCTGCTTACATATGCATTTGTATATATGTATGTGTATGTGTATGTGTATGTGTATATAATGTGAATGGGAATTCAATGCTAATGGCAGCTGAGATGAATTGTCGGCTTCACATTCTTTATGCACGCATCTGGCATCTGGCAAATGACAAGCAGATAAATGATCCTTATCGCGCCTTTACGGCCAAAAGCTGCTGTTGCTCCAGCTGCTGCTGCTGCTGCTGCTGCTGCTGCTGGCAGTTGGCAGTTGGCTATTGGCTATGACGCCAAGGTGACAATGCAGCCGGGCGTACAAAGTGGGCGTTGGCATCTGAGCATTGCGCGAGCAGCCTGCAGTCTGAGGCCTGCAGCTGACGCACCGAAAGGAATTGAGTGTCGGCCACACTAGCAGCTGAGCTGAGACACCGACTGACACGACTCTAGCTTCGCTTGCATTGAGACATTGAAAACGACTTAATGTAACGAAAATAGTAGACGAAGATGTCGTCAGTGGCAGCTGCAGGTGAGGCTATGAAATGATGTACGTCTAAGGAGGAGCAGAGTAGCAGCTCTCTCTCTCTCTCTCTCCCTCTCCCTTTCTGTCTCTCTCTCTCTCTCTGTCCCTCTCTCGATCTTTATCTAAGTGCCAGACAGGATAGACTCCTTAACTACGCAACAATTCGACGCCTGCTCAACTATTAGATGAGACAATCGATATTTATCGACTTTCTGTCCGTTCAACAAATAAATGTCTTGTCTAGGGTATTGTTCTCACCGGCACACGTAACTCAAGCCCTTTCACACTCCTTAGCAGCTGTCAACTGGCCGGCACATGCCAAAGGTCCATAGCTATAAAAATAGTATATAGTTATAAAGGAAAGCAAAAAAAGAGAAGGAACTGGCGACAAGTCGGTACATACAGCCAAAGCCAACGAGTGGCTATAATAAACAGCAATCTGTCAAACCTGTCAATGCAGCGATTATGCCAATTGTTTGTTCACAGCTCGAATACCCTATTACACACACACACGCACACACTCACACACACACACTCACACACTCACACACACAGACTGAGACGCGTTCAAGCTGAACGCTCCATTTGCCAGGAGCGCAACAACAGCGAACGCCGAAGTTGTAGACAAACATTGGAGTAGATGCGTCCTACCTGGCGTATGCGTATTTTCTCTTTGCACACTTGAGCGGCTACAAGAACAACAGCAAGCAGACACAGCCGGGGGCATGTGTGCTTATCACTTAAGCCGCCATTTGCAGCTAGGCGTGTGCATATTTCTCAAGCAGCCAGCAGCCCCCAGGACCCAGGACACCAGCACCGCTCCCCCCTTGCCCATAGCAGCTCTCAGGAGCGGCGGGCGACACGTTTATAGCTCATTATGCAACATAATTGTCGGCAACAGCAACGCTGATTGCCGCCAGAGTTTACCCTTTGGCCTGCTCACTCATTCACTCACTGACACATTTACCCACTCCCGATGCGGCCGGCCTCCTGGCCGCCTGGCCGCCTGGCTGAGGCGCTGGCAGGATCAGGACAGCACGGCTCAGCGCAATCGGTGGCGACGTTGCGAAACTTTTAATTGGAAAACTTTTGCATACGCACAGATAAACTCGCTCAGTGCTTGACATCGCGATACACACACGCACACACACACACTCGCACACTCCAAAACATATGCAAATTGTATGTAAATCTATGAAACTACACACATACGCATGTGTGCACTCGCACACGCACACGCACACATGCTCTGTTAGACGCGCACTTAGCGCTAAAGCTTAGGCATTTCCATAAATGCTTTATGTTAATTTGCAGCTGAAGCTGGGCAAAGCATAAAAATTATAACAAAATTTGTCAAGTGTTGCTGAACGCAGATCCAAAAGCAAAATATATAATAGAGGTTCGACCTGGAAACACCCTGCTGCTGTTGCGATTGAAATGAGCTTAATCGAGGAAACATCAAAAATTCTTTAGATAGAATTTATTATTGTTATATATTGTTATTGTTTAACAACAAAAGTAAAGTAAAGTTGGGCTCAGCTAATGAGAGCCTTGTCTCAATTAGATTTTCTAAAATAAATAATTTAAATTTATTTGAAAAAAATGCAATGAAATATACAAAATGTGAGCATGAGCGAAAAATGAGAGCCAGGAAAATGGAGCACAATCCAAATATTGAAGACTGAATCCAGAACTGCTCAAAAAATTCAATGAAAGACTCGATTTTTAAGCTGGTGACGTAAGTACAGCTCAAAATTCAGCTCGAGCTAGGATGATCTAAATCCAAATTCCTCGAGACCTACTTGATGAAAATCCATTAAGAATTATCTAGAACTCAACCTTACCTGTAATTGTAACACCCCTCAAATCCTCCAAGCTCCATGCTCTATGCTAATTTAGCTTTAAAAATTGTATTTCATTAAAATCTGTTTAGATTAATTTGGGCAAAAGTTAGCAGGAAACTAATCAACAAATATTTCAGCAGAAATACAAAATTTGCAAATTTCAACATTGCATGCTTTGAGGGCAGCTTTCGCAGTTAGACGAGCGGCGAATACTTGAATACTTTTTGCGTGAGTAGGCTTCAATGGCATTCGAGGGGTGGTGCGAGGGGTATTTGCGTTGCTCCTATTACGGCCGATGTTTGCCAGTTAATTGCAGCAGCCCATTGCCGCCCACCGAGCTCTACACCAGTTCAATGCCAACGTCAAACTCATGAATTTCTCATGAGTAGATGCTGATGCACTAGAAGGAGAAGAGACGGTAGGAGTAGCAGCAGGCAGCAGGAGCAGCAGGAGCAGCAGGAGCAGCAGAGCAGCAGGAGTAGCTGCTCGCATAACAAATGCAAACTCGAGTCAACTTGAATATTATTTGACATCTTGCAACACGACAAAATGACAGCTATTGCTTAACACTCAAACTCAAGCCATATCCGGCCCCTGCCACGCCCGGTCCCGCCCTCTGTCATCTCATTCTATTCAGAGTATAAGTAATATTTCAACTCCTTGACATTTGCTTTATCGAGCTTCAGCTTCAGAATTGCCTTTTCAATTTTAATCATTGCATTTCAAAAATGTTGAAAATTCAATTTGAATGCTGAAGAGAAGAATACGAAGAATACGTGATTCGTTTATCAGGTGGTCTGGGTAAACTAACTAATTAAAGAAGTATTATTGCTTATAAGGATCGACAGCTGTAACCAACTACGAGGTACCCTGTATCTTACTAGGAGATATGCCGTATCCTGCGAAGATTTGATAACAGTAAAAGCATTTGATCTATGGCTTTGTTTATGGTATCTTGACAACAAATTTGATACTTGTAATAATACTGTAATCGACTATCGGCTCTGTACTCTGCTATCGATATCGACATCTAAGGCTTTGTTATGGTATATTAATAAATTTGATAAGTGTAATAAATGCTAGTCCCGACTAGGAGATATCCTGTAAACTGCGAGGAGCTGATATTGATATGAGGATTCAAACTATGGCTTTATTATGCTATCTTAACAGCGAATTTGATACGTGTAATGAATCAAGCCTCTTCCTACATGTTGGCACCGACTAAGAAATACCCTGTACTCTGCGAGGAGCTGATATTGATATAAGGATTCAATCTATGATATCGATATGGTATCTTAACAGCACATTTGATAAATGTAATGACCCAAACCTTTTACTACATGCTGGCACCGACTAGGAGATACCCTGTACCCTGCGAGGAGCTGATATTGATATAAGGATTCAATCTATGACATCGATATGGTATCTTAACAACACATTTGATATGTGTAATGAATCAAGCCTCTTGCTACATGCTGGCACCGATTAGAAGATACCCTCTACCCTACTAAGAGCTAAATGAATATCCATCCTACGCTTATGCAGCACTCTGTGCTGTCAGATGGGCTTGATATCGACTCAGTTCGCCATGGGCCCTGCCACGCCTCCACCTCCCTATCATATATACACTCACAAAGCCATTGTGTCCTGAGTGAACCATCTTCAATGGGTGCAGTGTCTTAATACGCTCAGATATCATTCGTAAACTGAATTCATTGTTATGATTCAATTAGTCAAGCGCAGCCGTCAGAAGGTGTTGAGCTGACACTTAGAACTAGACAACATCATCAAAGTGCTTAGGGGAACAAAGGCATTCAGGAGCTGCACAAAAAGCTGCACTGGCAAATCTCTGCTGCTGTCTGCTAGTTCATTCGTGCTATGCCAACTATTGTGGTCATTCTATGCGATTGTTGCGGCTACTACGGGCTGGGCTGCAGCCAGAACTATGGCCATAGAAAAGAACTTCAATTATCCGTACGTCATATAGTGTATGGATTTATGTTATTCTGTTTGCTCTGGCTGTATGTGGGTCCAGTGGTTGCGGTGGGTGCTTGGGTACTGGCTATAGCTCTGATGCATCTGTACCGCTGGCATTTCAAAAGCGACAGCTCCATTGGGCCCGGCATGACCGCAAGGACATGCCGAAAAACCCAATTCAACAAAAACCCACTACCCTAAACCCCTCACCTCCTCACCTCACCTCCCCCCAGACCCTCTGAGCCCCTTCTTTATGCAGTCAATTGCTGTGCTCCGTGGAGACACTCAGTTGCTGCTTTTTGTTGCGTGGCATAGTTTATGATTACAATATTTTTCATAGCATACTTGCAGGCGACACGTAAACACCAACTGCCAAACGGCATTCCCATGCCCAGCACTATTCAGATGCTGTTGTTGTTGTCATTGTTGCTGTCATTCGTTTGTTTGGCTGTTGCCCTTTTGTTTGCTTGTCGCAACTTTAGTGCTGTGCCAGTTAACAGGCATTGACTGAAGCAGTGGCAGCTATTCCAGCGACTGCTACGACAACGACCTAGCACAATCGGCGGCCGGCTACCACTAGAGAGCATACCCCATCTTTTATGGGGTACTATATAATTTTGGTGGACGAGGGGTTGCTTGGGCTGGGTGTGACCGATAGTTCCACATAGATTATAAATGTATTTAAACGAGGTCTGCTCATAAAGTATCACGAATGTTGAGTTTACGCCGATTACGATTTCCGATTTCATCTAACTATCGAATGCTATTTGATGTGTACGCGCTTTGACACGCCTTTAAAATTTGGACATTTCCAGAAAGGAAGAGACTGCGATAAGGGAGATAAAGAAGGAGAGCTGAACAGGAAAATATTTTTTAATGATTATTATATATATTTATATAATGGGATTTACTTTGAATAAGATAAACACTTCCGATAGTTCGAAATGGCAAGGCGATCAGTTTTTTTTTTTTTCGATTTACACAGAAATTCAAATTATCGAGAAATATCGAGGGCGAATTTTTTCCAAAGGAATAAAATATTTTTCGATTTATCGCGATTTTGGATTTAGTGGCATAGAAATTATCGAGACTCGACTGAGTAAATATCTTGTTTTGTCTAGCCTCTCTTAAAGTAATCGGCATGCTCCTTAGATTTCATGAAGCCCCAAATCTTACTATAGCGTCGCTATTTTATAGGGGTTTTCTGATAGATTTCTTGATTTCTTTTCAAATATTTTAAGCTCTTCACAATCGAAGGACATGGGGACAAAGACTTCAAGATCGTTAAATATATTGTTCCCTATTCATATCCTGTCATACATGCATTATGTTATTTGCTTTGTACACATATGTCTAGATGATATATTCCAAGGACATCTTTCAGTTTGGCTCGCTCAAAAGCAATCAATTAGTATAAACCATTTATCTTCTGGCGCATTTCCGACTTTGGCAAGCGTTAGATGTGCCATTGTTTTATTTTGTTTTATCTTTATTTCTATTTCTTATTCGAACATTTCAACTTGGTCTTTATTTTTGTTTTCATCTAGTTTATTGCAATCCAGACGCGTCGAGTTGCCAATTCGTTCACCTTCCATATCAGTTGCACTACAAAGGAGACAGAGAGAGAGAGCGAGAGAGTGTGTGTGCGTAAGAGAGAGAGGTGAATAACGTAGGTGGCTAGTGGCGTATCGCTAATGATTGAAATGGCTGCTTTACCAGCTTTTAAGCACCTGCCGCCTGTCGCCATCATTAAAAACACATCAATCATGGAAATCAATGCACAGGAAACAGAAACAATCAAACGAATTGACGAGCCGGCGGCGCAGCGACGCCCAAGTGGCTAAGGCGTTAGTCTGCGGGCTAAATTAGTGGCCTAATTACCGCAAATCCCGAGCAACAGCAATAACAAGAAGAAGAGCAACATAAACATCACTGCCTTCATCATAATAATCATTAACATAATCGTTCGCTTTATCCTAATGCGCCAAATCGAGCGCCAGACACGAAAGATTTAATAAGCTTTCAGGCATTCGATATATGAAAATTGATGAGCGTTTGAGCATAACTGATGAAAAGTGTTTAACAACTCGATTAAGATTTAATTGGCCACACTAATGACATATTAACAATGGCTATACCTGCAAGTTCTCAGTTGTCACTTTGAGACAGAAAAGTCGCTATAACTAGCATTATTCATTATTCCCAACAGTCCTTATAGACATCCTTCCATAATTATACTACGCTGGAGTTATCTGTCCTTCATCGTAATATATATACTATAGTAGTATCTATATATAATAATATAATAATATATTTTATTTGAAATTACGAATCATTCCATTCATCCATTAGGAAATGGAGGAAAGTACTTAAAATATATCCAAATACTAAGCGACTTTAGCTTAAAAACAAATGTCATTTAACAGATTTTATATACAGCACAACTAGATATTTCTATATGTATAATATATAATGAATATGTGATTGTGTATGCTTTGAGTGTCTGGCAGGACAAGAACTGATATTTAATTGGATAAACCAATTCGATATATATAATACATACATGATTTGAGAACCAACCAATAGCTCACGTCAATGCCCCCACAAATTGTGTATCATTCAGTAAAGACAAGTAAGTATGCTCGAGCGATTGTACGACTAGCATATACCCTAAACACTGCAAAAAAACTGTAATCTATAAGCCACTTATATACATTTTTACATGTATGTATGTATGTATAAATAGTTAACTATATATATTGGCAGAATGAAGAAAAGTATTCACTATATGTATATCCATTGTTCTTCAAATAATACTTCAAAATTAAAATATTTCAAGTGATATACTAAAATACATATATGTATATTGTATATAAGAACATATTTCATATTCCAGTAAACTAGCCACAGAATATGCTAGATCCCCGACAGACAGATGGATATAGTGAACAGTGCTGTATCTTTCGATCGATTTAGTTCCTTATAGTACCATCTTTCCCATCATTCTCTGCCTGTTGTCTACATTTTCACAAGCACATCATACCCGTTCCGCACATTTTCAATCAGATTGAAAATCATTGTCGATTCTATTGTGCTCTGCTTTTTGGCATTTTATGTGGACTCCAGAGATTGAAGTGGAAAATCAGTTAACTCAATATGGTTATCCCTTTGGCTCGCTTATCAACTATTTGACGTTCCATTGCCAATTTTACAATCTATCTACACGTTTTATTCGCTTTTCCCATTCCGTTTCAACGCTCGACTCGTGTGTGTACATCTGTTTCCATATGTACAAATAGCTGAATAGCTGAGTGCCTGAATGGCTGAGCTCGAGGAGCCAGCCGGCAGCAGCTACTGTTACTGTTGAGCTCTTGCTCTTGCTCTTGTGTAAGCAATGCCTGATTAAAGCTTTCGTTTTCATTTTCGCTTTTCAGAAAAGTGCTTCTACTTTAGAGGGTTTTCTAATGCCAGCTATGAATTATATAGGTTTAGCTATGATATTTGTTTATACACATTCATGAAGTGGCAAAACTATATTGCGTTTCTCTGTATTCTACCTACTGATGTCCGTTTATATGAAATGAAACCCTTGTTGGTATATTCGTCCATTAAAGTGTTAAGATTTCTTTCCGGTATATCCACTAGAGGCGTGGCAAAGTGCACAATATTATCTGTGGTATACAAAAAATGCTAAATAATAGTATATATTCTAAGCTTCAAGTCTCTAAGTATTAGTATGTATATGGTTGATAAATCTACACCTATTGAGGGCATGATAAAGCGGTCTAGCTATATATTCTTTAGAGCTAGAAATTTTACTACAAGTTTATTTGTGAGCTTCTCTATTAATTAAAAAGCAAATTTTACATATGCCTAAAGAAAAATATTTAAAAAATTTTCCAAAAGTAAACGAATGTTAAGCAGTCCTGCAAGAATCTTAATTGTTTTTCTTCTTGCTTTAGCGTCACATAATAGTTGTGCGAGGCAAATTTTCCTTGTGCGAGCTCTATTTAGTAAGGCCTTTATTTTCAGCCTGCAAGAAGCATTTAACCCACATTTAGCCTAGACCTAAGCTGTTCTGGCACAAACTAAATGAGGTTAAAATTGGCTCACGTGGCTCACGAGGCAATTTACGCCCTGCAAATTGTAGTTTTTAAGAGTAAATGGAAAAACATAAAAATCCTAAAAATATTTCTAGCTTTTCTGAACAACTTTTCAAATTGTTGTAGGAAAGCCCAACAAATAATAAATACATAGATAATTATGCTTATACATGAGATATCAGGTATCAACTTTAATCAAATAAAATTTCAAAATTAAATTCTTCCATTGTTATTTCAATTTGTTTGCCTGACTTTTCGACTCGGACTGGCCGCTTTGTGGGAAACTTAGCTCTGGCTTTTGCTCCGTTTCACTGAAAAGGATTCTCACATATATTTGATAATATGCTCTAAACACCCATCGTAGCCGCTTGGTAAATTCCAGTTCCAGTTGTTGTGCCTGTTGTGGGCTCTTAGAATACGTGAATATGAGAGTAGCATCATGTACATACATGCATACATACATACATACATATATGATGTAGTTGCTGGAGTCCATCGTGCTGTGTAATGCTTTGGCAAACCGTAATTGAAAGCATTGCGATTGTTCTAAAGAACGCTCGCCACTCTTTGGAGCTGGAGCTGGAGCTGTAGTTGTAGTTGTAGCTGGAGCCTGACTGCTCCGCTGTTGCATGAAAATGTAAATTTGTTTAACAAGGGAATGCCAACAATGTGTGCATAACTGACCCGTTGAGGCGCCGCGCCGCGCCGCAGAAAGCCATTGGCGGGCATGGCAAGCCCGCTAGCTCGGAGGCACCGCAAATATCCTGTGAATAGCCGCTGGTCGAGTGGGTCACCCTGGCTGGGACATGAGCATGGACACGGTTTGACCCACTTAAAACTAGCGCTCGCAATGGGCAATGGGCGATTGGCGGTGGGCGGTGGGCGGTGAGCGGAGGGGTGATGGGTGGTTGGTTAGTTAGTGTATGGCGAGCTGAGTTCGCGTTTTGCTGCATAAATCATGCGCCAAAAACGCAAAGTCCTGCCCCACAGGATGCGGGGATATGCGATGTGGGCCACACGGCGAGCCAAATGAATTTGTAAACAGGTGCAAATTAGGTCAATATTTGTAGCACGAGTTTGCCAACAGCTGTTCGCTGCCAAAGCAAAAGGTGCATGTGGTCCCTGTCCGCACTCCAGCTCAAATCCCTTTTTCCCTCCCTCCTCTTTCTCTCTGTCTCCCATTCGTAAAAAAAAGAGTGCGTGAGTGTATATCCCATACATAAACATGAGATATGAGACGACGACGATGACGACGACGACGTCACTGACCCAAAATTCAAATGTTTATGCGGGACCAGAGTAAGACACATTCACAATATTGTTCTTGTGCCCCTTGTTGTTCTTGTTGTTGCTGTTGCTGTTGCTGTTCGTGTTTCTGGTTTTTATCTGCAAACATTCTGCTCAAACTGAACTAGCTTTAAATATTTGTTTCCGCACATACATATTTACAACGGAGTTTTTTTTTTCCTAGAATTTCTCGTTGTTGGCTAAAGTTTCCGCCAATTTTCTACTCTAAAGCAGTTTGCATCAAAGTAATTTTAAATGAAAGATGATCGTTGATTAGCGATGTGAGCTTGGAATCTCTCTCAATTCAGCTATGTCTTCTTACAAATTTAATGCATCTCCTGAGTAGGTCTCAATTTACACACATTGCTAAAGCCATAGATCAACAATTTGAATATACATATATTATTTTATGTATATATACCATTATATATATAATCTGAACAATTTCAATATACATATATCATATATGTATGTATGTATTATTATATATATAGTTTTAACGGACTACTTTAACTCAGTTTGCATAATGAGAAAACTAATTAACGTCTAAGCTCAAACTGAAATAATAACAACTAAGCTGATACAAATAAAAAAAGTTTTCAAAATTTATTTGTTTAATTTTAAAATGCAATTCGCAATTTTTGAAGTGAATTTTGCTTCAAACTCGTTTTACTTGCATTTTATATAACTTGCGAATGAAATAGTATTAACAAGTTTTTGTTTGCATAGAACAAAGATGATAAATAGATGGATAAATAGAAGCAAAATAAGTTCAAGACATATAATATTTTCAGGAACTCTATACATGGAGAATAATGAATTTGTTTTTTTTTTTTTTTTTTTTTTAATATATAAACGAAAATATGTGATCGTTAAATTGATGTATTTTTAATATTTACAGCAAATATCTCATATAAATATTATAATATCGATAGTGTTGAGCAACATCTATGATTTGTATCATATTTCATTCCACTTCTCTCTCTTGCTAAACCCTTTAGTATTACAATGTTCGCACATGTCTAAATGTATTTTTATTTTTATGTTTGTTTAAAAGTGTGAAACGTAAATTTTGTCTGAATGAATCTCACGTCTTTGTTGGCGGGCGCCAAAGATTTAGTTCGCAACTAAGAGTGAAATTTATTGCCAAACTTACCTCAGACATTTTGAGCTGTTGTGCGGGCAAGTTTGTTCGCTCGATTGTTGTTCTTGTCGTCGTTGTTGTTGTAGCTGTAGTTGTAGTTGTAGTTCTAGTTGTTGTTGTTGTTGTTGATGATGCTATTTCAATTAATTGTTGTAGTTGATGTTGTTGCGGCGGCTGCTGTTGTAATATAGATCGTTCAATTAGTCAGCGCGTCGTGGCCGCAAGCGGTGGCAGCTGCTGCTGCTGCTGTTGCAACATGCTACGATGGCATCCAGGCGACACATGGCGTATGAGTAATATGCAGGATATTTGATGCGAGTTCGTTGCTGTTGCCGTTGCGCTGGCTGCATGGAAACGGCATGCAACAAGTGGCACGGCATGCTCCCAGCTGCTGTCTGCCTCATCGCCGCCACATGGCTGCAAAGACACATACACATACACACACACACACAAACATTAGCAAAAATTTCACATCGAGAGATTAGAGAGAATGCACATGGCCTGCGTCGAGACATTAATCAAACAATCCGACAGCCAAAGCTCGCCGGCTGGGGGCATGGGAGTGAGCATGGCCGTACGGACAGGTGGTGGCGCAAGCGGGGCGGCGTGGGGGCGTGACGGGCGACAGGTAGCAGCGCTAGCAGGTAGCCGTTAGCCACGCCAAGTTGTCGACCTTACGGCCCCTGTCGAGTTCACGAATCTTTTGGGTGATAAATTTCGCACGACGTCTACGTTGGCGTCGGCGTTAGCGTCAGCGTCGACAGCTGGTCTGCTCGATGCTCGTTGCGTTCCACGCCACGCCTCTACCCCCTCGCCCACAGCTATTGTTGTTTCTATTGCTCTGACAACGGCCCACGGCTACAGCATTCGATACAATTGCCTCAAAGTGGCTCCGTTATTCAATCGTATCGGTATACTATCGGAAAATATACATACAATGGCTATAGGCTGGAAGATCTGTGTTACGAGAGCTTAGAATACTTTAGATATGACTAGGAGCAGACGACTTTCAAATTCAAATCAATTATTTCGAAACAATTTTTTATTCTAAAATAGAATTACTTTTGGACGCAAATACTATACACCCCTACCCAGACCCACTCACTCATCGGAGACGTCATAAAAATCGGACTATAAAAACTTTAGAACTATTTTAAAATAGAATTGCCGGCAATATTCGATAGACGTAAGAATGCTGCAGTTGGGCGTTGCCGACTGCATTATACTCATTCACAGTAAAGAAAGAGTTGAGTATTCAGAAAAGAGTCTATAGTAGCTTAACCATTTGTAATCTTCAGCTCAATGGCTCCGATTTGCCGAGCCCCAAAACATAATGGAAAGTCAATAGAGAAGGTTAGCAATCATTTATTCCTTAAAATCTTAGTTTCTCACTATAAAATTGTGGAAGACAAGTTTTTGTCAGTTTGCCACGCGTTAGAAGGACTCTAAAATAAGAATTTTTTTACTACCTCAACCCAAAATTTGATTTGACGATTTTAACTCAAGTAAATGCAGTCTCTACCACTTTAAATAACAGAGCTCTTGAGGAATCGAATATAATATCACAAGATTTACCATTCCCATTGTGAGTATATCGGGAAGTTCTACCCACGAATATGTATTCAAAATTTCAGATCCATTGCACAAAACTAACATACTCAATTGCACTTTCTGAATGAGTATATCGTGAATGGCCACATGAATGCATGTTCAAAAGATAATTTGAATAACGGATCCGAGTAGCTCTAATATCGCGTACTTCGAAATTACGCTCAATTTGTAAAATTTCAGATTAAATGACAAAATCACGTTCTCTATTTTTCTTGTTCTCTCATTTTTGCAAACCGTAAATTCCGCTGAGAAACGATATAGTAAACAATGCGAGCCATAAATAGGGGAGCGACTGAGTGTGAGTGCGTGTGTGCAAGGAGTGTGACAAGGCAAGGGGGCGTGTGGTGCGGGTAGAGCATATCAGTGTAACATAATCAGCATAATAAGCATAGCAATGATAATCAGGGGCTATAATGTACATTAATAACATCATTGCCGCTGCGCTTCCGCCCAAAGTGAGACGCACAGCCACAGACCACAGGCACGCACACACGCGCACCAGCTGCCAGAGAGCGAGAGGGAGAGGGAGAGGGAGAGCAGGAGAGAGGGAGACTGAGTGACAGTGTAAAATTGAGGAATAGTTCAGCTTGACAGCGGGCAGAGAGATTGTGGCTGGGCCAGCATCCAATATATTGACATACGAAACATATTCAAATCGAGATGATTATCAGCTATGAAGCCGATGATAATCACAATGATTATGATAATAACAGTTAGAGCGCATTCGCCACCATTCTTGACGCTTGACAGCAGCAACAGAAGCAGCAGTAGCAACAGAAGCAACTGCAGCCGCAGCAGGAGTAGCAGCAGGAGAAGCAGGTGAAGCAGGAGAAGCAGGAGAAGCAGGAGTAGCAGCAGAAGCAGCAGCAGCAACGACAGCAACAACTGCAGCAGCAGAAGCAGCAAAAGCAACAGCAACAACAGCACCCGCAGCAGCAACTGCAACAGCAGCAACAACAGCAACAACAGCTGCCGCAGCAGGAGTAGCTGCTTATTATAATTATATCGTCACTGCCGTCATGGTGTTTAGCCCAAGCATTAATCAGCTGCCAGAGCTGAAGTCATGTGCACAAACATGTCAGGCAATCTGTTAGCTCGTTCATCTGATATGATGTTTGTGGAAATGCATTCAACGATATGAATTGCTGTCAGAGTTTAATTGAATGCCGAAATTTGACTGTCAGTCAGCACATCTGATATGATGGACCAAACCTAATAGGGGACTTTAAATTTACGATAATCGTTTTACATTTGACATAGACAGAGCCAAAGCTCTGCAAATATAGCAAACATGCTGTCAGAGTTTCAATCAAGCATATGCATTTGCAGATAAAAGCCCTACCCTACTTGTTAAGAGACTGTCAACGTACGATATTCAGAGATCCCGAAGAAATCAAATATTGAAAATGCAGTAATTGATAAGGGATCCACTAAAAATATATTTTATATGCTGCCAGAGCTGAAAATGAATAAATTCGCCTGGCCATACTAAAAGGATTTTCAATTTACGATATTCGCTTTGCATATGTAAGAAGTTAACTAAAACATTCTCTGAGTGCATTAATAAATTTGCTAGCTAAACCAGCATATATCCACTTGTCTGTACTTAATAAAAGTCTTACAATTTACGATATTCAAATTATAAATTAAGCTATAAATAAGATACGATCTAAGAAGATCTCAGTAAAGTCGTCAATAGTTCGCATTCATGCATCTGGATATACCTAATAAGAGACTCAAAATTTACGATATTTGTTGCTTTGTTGGAAATATCGATTGATAAGATGAGATCTGAAAAGATGTTCAGAGCTTAAGTAAAGCAACAAACTAAACGAGTATAAATCCAAATGTCAATATAATAGATTTGGTAAGACTCTAGCTAGCAAAAGACTTTATATTTACGATATTCGAATATCGATTATGTAGTTTTAGATAAGGCATATGCTAAAATATCTCTCAAATATGCCGGCAAAACTGAATAAGCTTACTCAAAAAGAGATTTCAAATTTACGATATTCATTTGCTTGCCATGATTCTTTGAGTTATGCAGCATTTGTTGAAATGTATTTTTAAACACAGAATGCCCTAAAAAGATCCTTCAAATATGCTGGCAAAACTAAACTTGTCTGACCATGTTTAATAAGATACACTACATTTACGATATTCATATTTTTTCCCCTCCAACATACAAATACAAAGCTAAGCAAAGAGTGGCAACGCAGTCAATGCTAAGGGACGTGTTAAAACAATTATAAACAAATTGTTTATTATTATTTGTATTTAATTTCCCAGATTGAAGCTAATTTTGTTTGTCGTTCGAGGCGTCTTCGAGTGTTCAGATTGTTTTGAAATGCGATCTTAAAGTCTATGACACACACACACAGACAGACACAGAAACACACACACACATACGTCAATGGTGCTGGGTCAGCGACGTTTTTGACCAGCTAACTGTTTAGCATTCCAGAGCCGGCTTAGGCTCTTTCATCTCGCCGGTAGCTGAGGGGACGGGGCCAGCTCGTGCTCTGGTAATGAGCGTTTTTGTGCTAATCGTCTTAATCAAGTTGACGGCTCGGTTTGGTTCTGTTTTGTATTGCTTTGCTTTGCTTTGAGTTGTATTGTGGATGCTCTACTGTTAGCTAGCATTGGGCATTGGGATGAAAACTTGCCTCAACCTGTGCGCTGGCTCACTAACTTTCGCTGTTGTCGTTGACGTTGGCGTTGCTGGCGTAAATGAAATGAATGTTTGGCCAATTCGTGGGCAAGCGCAATGCAATCGAGTGTGAATGCATTATGCATGGGCACATGTGGCGAATGCGTGATATTCGCAACGTATGTACGCTATGTCAATAGCAATAGCGATTATTCGGAATTATAGTGGGCAAACAGAGTTTAACAGCTCGAGCTCGCAATCAGCATATATTCGAGCAGCGCTGCGATTGTTCCCAGGAATTCCGAATTTTCAGCTTTCAGCTGTGCAATGATTTCGAATCGAGGCGCTGCATGCGGCTTGAAATTTGAATGCCGCCACATGCCAAGGAATTTGTGTTGATGTCACTTAACGCTAAACGCGACGAAATCTGACCGAACAACAACCCAACAACAACACTCAACAACATCAGAGCTCAGAGAGAGAGAGAGAGAGAAACGAGCAGCAACAAGTCCGAAGACAAATGCCGAACAAAATTCACATTCCCCACACAATTTTTAACTGCAGTTTTTTATGTTGCATATTTATTTTTTTTTCCTTCTTCGACTTTTAGCTGAATGCAATTCTAGATCTAGTTGACCATAAAACCAACTTCCACAGCTGTCGAATAGCGAATAATCAATAAATATGCTAATCTGGAGAGAATAAAATATTATGCAATATGCATAAATTGAAGCGTAACTAAAGCGAAATGACTAGCAGCAGCATGGCGACTATTGTAATACCCTTACTTTTCCAGTAATATGATATGAGCTATTGTTAGAGACAGAGATAGATATAGATATAGATATAGATATAGATATAGATATAGATATAGATATAGATATAGATATAGATATAGATATAGATATAGATATAGATATAGATATAGATATAGATATAGATATAGATATAGATATAGATATAGATATAGATATAGATATAGATATAGATATAGATCTAGATATAGATCTAGATATAGATGCAGATACAAATAAAATATAAATGCAGATTTTCATTTTCACCAAAACGGATCTTGTATATAAACATATTCTGAAGGTCAGGTCTACAGACGGATTAATCTATGTATATATATTAAAATTATAAAAATATATATGTTACTATTTATATTTATTTGATGGTGTTCTTAAACATGTCATACTAATACAATTATAATTATTATAATACAATATATTCAATAAAACAAAAATGCATATCTCTGATAATATTCCATAAGATCTTTTCTGGCTGATATAGAAAGTTATTCAAATGATCACAATGTATACGTATATCCCATTAATTAGTTAATATTTGCTTTCGGATGGATTTCACTGTGCTCAGCTGGGCTTCCACTCAGTATACTCGACTCTGGCAATCATTTATCAGATTGTTAATCAATCAATATTCATTAAAGTGCGCTTAGATTTATCTTTGTTGACACAATGTCCCGCTCGCTGTGATTTCTTATGCGATGCTCTGCGATTATCAATATTGTTAGTATGATATGCATGTATCATATATCAGATATGCATACAAGGGAATTCGCTCCCCAAGCGAGCAGCCATCGCTCAACTCATGAATGCATTCAGTCAGGCGACGCACTTTAAGCTCAAGGCTGAATCGGGGTATTCTTGAGTCAAGAATAAAATAAATAGCTCCCGCTAATGTTCATTTTGATTAGTATGATTTGGTTATTAAAGCTCGTGGAGTTGCCTGCTGCGACTCTCAGAGACTCTCACAATTATCAGCACAACTTGGCAAAGGTAATAGGATTTCTCATTCAGGTGAGTCGCAAATGGCAAATGGCAGAGAGGCAAAACTGTGGCAGGCAACGGAATCAGCTGTAGGTGTTCGCTGCCAACGCTTGCAAATTCCAATCGCAGCGACTGGCAACGGCATTGCATAGCATTAACAGCGAGCACTTCCTTCCTGTCGATGTCCGCTTTTTTCCGTTTTTTTTTCTCGTTTTTTTTCTCGTTTTTTGCATTGTCACTGCAGACACAGACGAAGCGCCGTATGTCTTCGAGTCTCAGAGTTTAATGCATGTGCTATATACACATACACACACACACATATATAGCAACACAGCTGCGGCCATAAAAATAGCAGTACGATGGAGCACTAAATATTGATTAATAATTTAGTGACTTGAAAACTTAATAGCAACACCTGAATTAATAAGAATATATGCTCATCTCAATATTCATTGCAAACTGTTTTCAAAATAATCATTTTGCTATTTTTTTTACCGCAGCTGTTTATATTTTTCATTTACCATTGCCGCACTTTTTTTTTTTAACTCGCCTCTGACGTCACAAACCTGCAATATTATCATTATTATTTACTGCAACTTGCTCGAGCCGAGTCGGAGGCTGAAGAGAATTGCAAAAAATATTTTACTTCCTGTATAAAATGTGCATTGCTGTTGCTGTTGTTGTTGTAATTGGTGCGGCTGCTGCAAGGCAGCTGCGCTCTCAAGATCTCAGACTTTAAAAGCAGCATCTCGAATTACACGGAGCACTTGAAGAGCTTCGTCTGCAGCGACTGCTGCTGAGACTTCTGCTGCTGTTGCACTAGCGAATGTCAAGCATTGCTGCTGCTGCTGCTGCTGCTGCTGCTGCTGCTGCCCCACGCGGCAGTCGACGTCGACGTCATTGTCTGCGCTGCGTCTACGCCGCAATTAATTTGTATCAGTTGCGCGCTTGTCACGCCTACAGAGCGCACTCAATACTCAATGCTCTTTGACTGTGACACTCTTTATAAATACCCTGGACGCACTGAAAGCGGCTATGATGGGCCACGCCGGCTCTGCCAACAATGCACAAAAGCTGAGGTTCTCTATTTCTATTGCATATACATATTTTATATCTATATAGAGCTATACCAATTCTGGATATAGTGTAGCATTTGTATTAGCACTGTAAATGCCAGAGATACCAAGAACTGCTACGATAAGATTAAGTTCAGTTCAGTTCAGTTCACAATATCTCAGCTCTGTGTGCACAGTGTCTCTTCGTCGTGCACACCCGCTCCAAGGCTGACTCACTTGTTTTTCCTATTGCACTTTAGCGCTCTTGTCACACTTTTCAAACTGCAGCAGCAACTGCAGCCACAGTAGCAGCCGCAATAGCCGTAGTACTCGAGCCCATATTGTTTGCACAATATTTATAGGGATTATGTCATTTGACAGAATGCATTTGCTGGCGACGTCTAGCGCCGCCCCAGTGGAATCCCAATGAATATCGGGAATGTCAGCCACAGAGGAATCCCCTTGAATACACTGCGAAAGCCTAAGACTAACATAATTCCAATTGGCTCAACGAACAATCTCAGGCAGGTGTGAAGCGTGACCTTGACCCAAATTCTGTCTTTGAGAAGCTTTGCATTGACAATGGAACAGTTCAGCTAATTGAATATATATGTGAATATATTTTAGACCATGCAAATGATACTTAAATATTAATCAAGTTTACTTTTTAGCTTAGATATACTATATTTACTACTACTACTATATATTTACTAGTTGTTCTAATTCTATATATATTTAATCAGAATGCTAGCGAAAAGGAGGCTGAGCAACCTGCGATTTCAAATAGAAATTTCAATTATCTACACTTAATATGCTCTGACTGTATGTGTATGCATGTGTGTGTACATTAGTATGTGTATGTAAGCATGTATATAGACTGATTTATAAACCAGTTCTAGTTATCTATATTAGTTCCAGGTATCTCCTAGTCGGATATTCCCTAATAAAATACACTTACTTCTTATAATTTTGAATGCATTTCATATCTTAGCTATATGTGTATAAGTCTGACCCATAATTCATATTTAAACATCCAAATATCTATTCCATATCCACATATAAATCTCAAGCTATATTTTGAAACATATATTTTATATTAATGAAATTATAGGACTTCTGAATGCAATGCTTATACGCCTGATGCATTCTGGTTCCCAGTGCGCAATAATATTGGAATAAGGATTTAGAGATTAGATTTTCGATTTACAATTCTCATTTCCTAAGCTTGCCAATATATATGTATATTTACGTACATATATATGTATGTATGTATATGTATATCTCTAGCCCATGGCCAGCATCTCTTTAGTTAATTGCTTTCGATTGCTGCTGCTGCTAGACAATTTGAAAATGTCCATTGCGGTTTGTGGTATGATTATGCATAAATTTGTTATTAATATTTAATGTGCGGCATTAGTCGGTGTCATTTTTGTGGCACAATGACAGAAACAGAAACAGAAACAGCAACTAAAGCTGAAACAGTAACAAAAACCCCAAATGCATATTAAATAATATCTGTATCTATGCAGTCAGAGCCAGCTGTGTGCCTGTGTGTGTGTGTGCGTGTGTGCGTGTGTGTGTGTCCACATGGAATTGTCGACTTTGCCACTGAACTGATTTTATTAGTATTATCGCACTGCAAACAGTCAACGCTGTAGCAGCAGCTACAGCAATAACAATACAATAATAATTTATAAATATTTCAAATAATTTTTTGTTGACGACGACGCAAGCGCAGCATGAATTTCTTTCATTGTCTTTCACTTGGCAATTGACTGAGCATATGTGAGCATGTATGTGCATGTGCATGTGTATGCGTGTGTGTGTGTGTACTTTTGCATACACATGGGCTAATCATGAGCTAAGCTAGGCAAAGCCAAGTAAACAGACTAAGAACAAAAGTCAACGCAGCTGTTGCTGTAGTTGTTTTTGTTGTTGTTGTTGCTGCTGCTGCTGTTGCTGGCACAGACAAATAAGACGACAGCAATTGCTTTAATATAAGCGTTAATTAGACGCTGCTTCGACCAAGCACATCAACAGCATCCACAACAACAACAACAACAACAACTTCACCTTCAGCTCGTAATTATGCCTAATGCTTGGGCTTTAACTAAAGAGTGACTACGAAATTAGCTAAAACAATGAAAAGTGCATGAAAAGAGCCTCGACCACAACTAATCCATGCTAAACAATAGCACAGGCCACAACAATAGACAAATGCAGCTGCGTATTTAATGGAACTAACTAAATTATGTATAGATTTATAAAAACTGCATACTGCCCAAAGCAAACATTCCGAATACCCTACACAAATAGACTCACACGAAAGAAAAAACAAACAAACAAACAGAGTGAGTGTACTCATGGGTGCGGGAATGGGTTCGACTTGGATCTACCCTGAGCCAAGGGCAGGACTGATATTCCAATCATTCTATGGATGTTGCATTAATTCAATACAAATTTACACACATACACACGCACACACACATACAACTATAGGAATCGAATTGTGGAACAACTTTTGTTCTAGTTGAAGCTTCTTAATCATATCAAATTATCACATGACAAAGACAATTCTCTGCTATGTGAGCATATGCTGGAAGGGTGGGAGCTGTTCCATATTAAAAAAAAAAAATATATATATATATATAATATATATATATATATATATATATAAATATAAAATATATTAGATAAATATATATAGCTATATATTATATAGCTTTATTTTTGGAGGGTAATTAACCTAAGCGAAATCAAATTATCGACGAATTGGTACGTTTTCGATAACTTAGTCCGTTATCGATAAGGAAAAGGGATGCGTTATCAGAAAAGTAAAAAATAAGTCACCATGGGATTAGTGATATTATTGGAGTATTTTCTATTCGTATAAAAGCTATACAATGTGAATAAATAAAAAGATATTGAATTAAATAAATAAATAAAAAACTTAATTAAAAAATTATAAAATTATAAAATAAATAAATTAAAGTAAATAAATAATTTAAAAATTAAGGAAATAGCCAAATAGGACAAGTTATAAAACTAATATACTCTCTTCAACTACAATGTGAATAAATAAAAAGATATTGAATTAAATAAATAAATAAAAAACTGAATTAAAAAATTATAAAATTATAAAATAAATAAATTAAAGTAAATAAATTATTTAAAAATTAAGGAAATAGCCAAATAGGACATGTTATAAAACTAATATACTCTCTTCAACTTTTGGCATACAACTTAGATGCGATCAAAGTTTTTATCTCTAAATTTGGAGCACTCATTTTGCGCCAAATACTTGCAGTCGTCAATACTTCACATCAATATATCAATATGGTCAGTTAATACAGATGGAAAGATTAATCCAGCTTAAGCTGGACTTTATTTAATTTGACTAATCCAGATTTAGGAACACGCTGCTTAAGCATGATTTAGACATGCTGACTCAAAGCTAGAGCTCTACTTATAGACATATATGTATATATGTATATGTATATATTACAGAATGATTCAATAAGTTGTGAATAATTCAATAAAATGGGATCAGCGGAAAGCAAAAGTTCTGAAAGAAACAGTCCAACGTATCGTTCTTAGGCTTACCATAATATACATATATATGTAGAGTGTAAGAGGAAGAGAGTGAGAGTGTGAGAGAGGGAGACAGACAATGTGTGAGAGAGGCAAAATCAAGTAAAATCGCATGGAAATGGCACACAGATGTTTCAGTTAATGGCATAAACAATTGTCAGGTATTTTGATGAGTTCCATGTAATTCAGCGAATAAATGTTTTTTTATTAATATCTTCATTGTTTATTAGACCAAATGGTTTCTTTTTTTTATGGACTCTATGATCGCGCCAGATGCTTTGCCTACGAATTATGAGCAGACGCACAGCGGAAAACTGTTTCAGCACATTCGATAAAGAACAGCAGGAAACTAAGCGCATAAATATATAGATATACTTTATTCATTCATTATGATAAGTGCAGCGATAAAAAGTGTTAATCACGATCATTTTATAAGGAAGGCACGTGAAGAGTATTTTTAGTTGGGACTGTTTAAATAGACTTAATGATTTCCTATATACATCTTAAAGCCATACGGATATATGAATTTGGAGTCTGTGCTATAGGTAGGTATGTAGGTAGGTAGGTATAGGTGAGATGATATGATCAATTTTTGGACGACTAACCGATTTGTTAAAATACTTATGAATGATTAAAAATACAAGTTAAGGCTTTTACATTTATATTATGTATTATTATATACAGTGGAGTCTAGATTTACAAAGAACTATCTAGAACGATTTTTTCAAGGGTATAGAATTTTCTTCGATTTATCGCGATCTTCGATTCAGCAGGGTACAAATTATCGAGACTGGACTGTATTATATTTTATATAATTTCTAATCTGATCCGATCTATAAATGTAAATGCAGGTTCTATACTTTCATAAAAGAATCAACTAGACCTACTTCCACGACTCCCACTCCTACTGCCCCTGGCAGAAAAACTCCTATGAGCTGAAGCACTTCGCCAGGCTCCCCAAGAAATCGCTTTCCTTTAGTAGCGCCTGTTGGTGCCCTGACCTTGACCGGCTCCCGTTTATTTTTTATGTTATTTATTTTTGTAAATTCTATTTCACTGTTGGCCATTCGTACACGATTCGCCTGGAGGCATTGGCACGGCGCCTTCGCCTTCGCCTTTGGTCTTTGCCGTTTATGTTGTATCGTTGAATGAAAATTGAAAAATTCATTTTTAAACATTTGTTTACATCGCACCAGGTAACGCACACAGCGTAGCGGGCGGCGGCGGCACGCGCGCTCATGAACTTTAAGCACAAAGTCGAAAAGTTGAAAGATAAATAAGCGTTAACGTGTAAATAGACAACAACAACAGCGACAACAACCGCAACAAGACCAACAACAACAACAACTGAAGCAACACCAGCAGACGCAAAAAGGCCAAAAATAAACACAAACAATGCCAAGTGCAATTAGCAACAGTCGGAAACTGGGGGAATATTCAAATACTCTTACCGAAATCCCAACAATTTTCTCTAGAAACAAACACAGGCCAACAAAACTGTGATTAAATGGAGCGAATTAATTTCATTCTGTGCACATCGGAAGTGTTTTCACACGCTGCAGCTCGATTAGCTTAATTAACAATCGATTAACAATTGATCGGGAGATCGTTTTGAATTGCATTCAAAAATGAAACTTTAGGCATTTTAACTAAAGGAAGAATCTTAAATCTCTATAGTATTTCGTCGTACTAATATCGTCGGTGAAATTCATTAAAGTGTTATATTAGTCACTCTCATTCAAAATTAGGTTTTGCTCTATGGATGTCACTGTAGTTTCTATCTCCCTCTCTCTCTCTCTTTCTTTCGGGCATCTACTATATCTATCTGTCGCTTACTGTCACTCTCATTTTGTCTTTCTCGATTTTTCTTAATCTCTCACTTTTTATATACATCCTTTCTTTATATCTCTCCATCTCTCACTTTCCCTATGTCTACCCTGTTTCTTTATCTTACTTTCTTCTTCCCTCTTTCACTCTCTGCTCTGTTACATTTCTCTCTGTCTCACTCTCTACCTCTCTCTGCCTTTATCTCACCCTGTTTCACCCTGTCTCTCTCTTTATCTCTCTCCCTCTCCCCATCCCTCCCTTAATCTCTATCGCTCCCTCTCTATATCTCTATCTTTCACTCTCTTTCTATCTCTCACTATATATATCTTTATCTCTCCCTCTATCTCTCCATTTTATTTCTCTTTCTCTCTCTCTATCTCTCCATCCTTCTACCTCTCGCGCTAAATGTATTACCCTGTCACTATGTACCTCGCTCTCGTTCTGTTCTGCACTCTTTCTCCATGTCCCTCTCTCTCTCTCTCTCTAATTCCTTGCTCTCCCTCTGCCCACCCTACTACTTTTCAGTATTCAAAAAAGCTTCTGAGCAAACAAAGTCAGCCTTTTGCTCCACACATTTTGTTGTCTTGTGTAAATGAATCTTAAATGACTTTTAAGGTTCGAATTATTAAGTGCAAGTTCCAAGTAAGTTTCAGGTGTGTTTACATAAACTGAAAAGTGAACACATGAACTAGTTCTAGCTCGCCCTCACCTAAATAGCTAGTGTAAAGTAAGAGGCTCTTTACAAATCAGAATTTGGATCTAATGAATCTACATCGATTATGTTTAGCAATATATAAAAACAATGTTTTATTGTATGTACGCAACAATGTCTTATTCACATCTCTGATTTAATTTGCTTTTATTTTGTCATAATAAATCTGCATTCTCTTATGTCGCATAATAATCTCTGATCTCCAAACGAAACAGTTGACATTTTCTTCACATTAAGCAATTCATTTCAAGTGCTTCATTTGGGAACTTTAATCAATGAACTGGTTTATTTGAATGAGCGACTTAAGGAACGTAACTGTCATTCGCCATTTCGTATTATATACAACATTATATATTACGAGTGCATTACCTAAACTCTTGTGTAATGCGACTAAGTTCAGAGCGCCATAAATCGTTTATGAACCGACAACTTTTATAACTTCATAAAATATGAAGCTATCTAAGTAGAAGTATTGCGATTCTAACCTAGCGAAAAAAAAAGTTGCTTATCAATTACATTTCGCTTTCGAACCAGTTTGATTTAAGACCGCTTAGATTGGCTCGAGTTGAATGAAAAATATCGCTAATTTCTGAGCAGCCTGTTTCCATGTATATTTATATGGCTGCGTGTCCAAGTACCTTAGCACAGGTAATATTATCTCAAGATATATGTATCTATATGTTTATAAATTCATTCATTATATGTATATACCTGCTAGATATATTCATCAAAATCAGATGCCATTAAGAGGCGTTAAAAAACAACGGCAGAGTTAGACAAATTGATTTCATGTATATATATTTTTTATATGCTCGTTCAAGAGGTGCATTGGGTATATTGGTTTTGCGTGAGACTTGGTTGATTTTAAAGTAATATATTTAGTGGTCTTGCTAAAATTGTTTTGGGAAGTCGTATATGTTTTAAATGGACTCTAGACTAGAATAAAGTACGTATATATACATACATACATCAATCGAAATTTCAGTCCGTTTTAAAGTTTCGATTTGTTCTCTGCTGATCTATTATTATATATCAGTTATTATTTAGAATATATAAATATTTACATATTCACCTTAATTAGTTTTAGAGACTGAGCGAGCATTAAGCAGTCAGTTCAGTTTTAGCTTGGAGTTTTTTTTTTTTTCTGTTGCTGTTGCGCAATGGCCGTGACGAGAACATTGTTAGTAATTGTTGTTGCTGTTCTTGTTGCTGTTAACAAAACATTTTCATTGTTGTTTATTTATATTCGGAATGCCAATCGGTAAATGCTACAGTTTTGGAGCTAATATGTGTAAGTCTACGTACGGCCGAGATGCTGAGATGCTGACAGCTGATGGCAAATGGCAAATGGCATAAAAAAAGCAAAAGGCAGGAAAAAAGGTGTCTGCAAAGTGTTCGCTCTGGCTCGGCCAGTGTGTGAAACAGAAGCGCCGTGAAACAGAAGACGCCTCGGTAACCCGATATTATCATTAATACGAAAGCAGCTGACAACGAGAGCAGCGACCACAACAATTTGATAAAGTATCTTCAAGAGAGAGGGAGAGGGAGAGGGGGAGAGAGAACGCCCCGAGAAGTGGTTGTCAAGTGGATGCCCAATGGCTGCCCAGTGCTGGGTGGGCGGGTAGCAGCCCTCGAATGCTGCGTTTTCAGCTATTTTTAGCTAATTATAATTTATGCTCGAACCGAATATCTGAAATCGTCGCGAACAACTTGTGCAGTTACATGGATCAGGTATATATTAATATCGAGTTGAGCTATATATATATGCATATATATTCGTGTATTTATGTTTGACTTGAAACTAACGCCAATCATGCGCTGACAATGCCGCAATGGCCAGCCAGGCAGCTCAGCTCCTGGCAGCAGGATAAGCTTCCCACTCAAAGTCAAAGTCAAAGTCAATTTAAATGGATGATGACCCACAAAGCGAAATTGTTTTTGCCAACGGCTCTTTGTGAATGATTTGTAATTGATACTTGATCTGTTGAAGCGTATAAAAGCCACTTTAGGCGTTGGCATTACGTCACCTTGGCTCAAAGTCGCAGTCGCAGTCGCAGTGACAGTCACAGATTTCAGACCGTTCAGTTTCAGATACAATTCGAGAGGCGGTCCGTGCTTCAGCTCCGGGCAATTGGGTTAGAACAACAGCAACAAGATAAAGCAAGAAAAATACAGAGAGCAAAAAAAAAAAAAAAAACACGTGCTCCGAGCTACTATAAAATCTTAGTTAATGTAACCAATTTTGTATGCCCTACCTAAACATACACAAATATATCCAGCGTAAAAGCCCCTTTCACTCTATGGAAGTGCAATTCGCATACATTTAACAGCTCTTATAGAGTTCAATGATCTTTGTTTCTATATAAATTTGATATTTGCTTTATTGCATTTCAATTATTCATGTTCGGAACATAAACGTCACGTTACATGACTTAGTTTTGGACCAGCGTAACGTCACTTTTCCTGAGGATCTCATATAATCGGTGAATTTTTTCATGTAATGCACAAATTATTTATAGAGCTCAACTGCAGCCGAAATCAAGTGAGTTTTCATTGGATCTGGCTCAAGAAGTGCTTATTAGATAGATCCATTTTAAGATGTATCGCAGATATCTACAGCACAGATCGGCTGAAGCTACAGATTTGCATCTAAAATTGATCTTGTTTGAACATGACTCATGACATAGTAAAATAACTTTGTATTTGCTTAGAGTATACTAAAAAAAAAAAAAACTAAATCGCAAACTGAATCATACCAAAAAGCGACATCCAACGATCTGAGCAACTGGACAACTCGATGCTGATCGAGAACGAGTAACAGCAGCAGCAGCCACAACAGCAGCAACAACAGCAGCAACAACAACATCAATAATAAACCCGCTTGACTTTGCCTCAAGTTCGTAGCGGAACAGCTGTTTTTGCAGCAGCGCTTGCCGTCGCTGTCGCTGTCGACGCTGACGTTGACGTCGCTGCGACTGCGGCTGCTGTTGGTGTCGCTTCACGCTTCGGAAATTTTCGAGAGATTTTCAGCGTCAAGCTCGGAATCTGAAACTGGTCTTAAACGCGTGCGTCTCTCAGTCTCAATGTGTGTGTGTTTGTATATATAATGCGTATATAAATCATAAATTTTTATACGAGTAATTTAAAAGTTCAGCGGCAGCAGCCGAACATTAAATCGAAACGTAATATACATTTGCCAAATTAATTCTGTTGTTGACTTTAACTAATAAGCTTTTGTCTCGAATCGTGCCCAGCATGTGAGCTTATGAATATAAAATCAGCTGACAAGGACCCAGATCAGAGGATAAGCAGCACACGAAAATTCACACATATATATGTAGGAAAAACCGAAAAAAAAAAATAATAATAATAATAATAATAAAATGTTGCTTGGTAAATCCCAGGCGTTATTTTGTCATTTCTCCATTTAACCCTCTTCTCTATCTGTGCTGTTTCGACCAATGCTCTCACTTGCATTGCTGCACTAATGTTGTCACATTAAATGGCTTACATGCTGGCCGCAGCCTGAGGGTATTTCCCCAAAGTCAGCGGGCCCAACTCTCGAGCACGGGGAACTCCCACGCACAATTAACGCGCGGCCATAGCCAGCAATAAAACTGAACTCAGCAGAAAGGGAAAAAACATCACGCCTGAACGGGTCAATGTGCTTTTATCAAATCATTCAAATTGATAATTTAGCACTTATTCAACAATGTTATTCAGATATCTCAGATGAGAAGTGTGCATCTGTTAAATATATTTAACTTAACATATCCATGTTACGCACAGTTAACACTTAGCTGCTAATGCTCTGTTAAGTTCGGTTTATTGTTGCATATCAATTTCCTGCCTAGATAGATCAATATCTATTATATAGACATTTTAGTATAGGCCATAATATATATGTTTTGTTAGTTCCAAAAATACTTTAAAACCCAAGTCATTTCTAAAAAATAATTATTGGTATTTTCCGGTCTCGATTTATTATATTTTTACTGCATATTACTATAGAATGTTTTATACAAAATAGTTCGATATTTATCGTAATTGTTGCACTTTCCATGATATTTATGGGCATTTCTTTGTTGCAAAACTGATTATTTATATTGAAAACAATTTATGGGTATTCCTCATTACATCATTATATGAAGGAAAAGCCCTAACTGTTCCAGTTTATGGACGAGTATAAAATCAGTTGACAAAGTGCTCAAAACAAAGAAATACAAAGCAAACACAATAGAAATATTCAAAGCTAATTTGAAACCAGAGCCGAGAAGTGTTCGAGAATAGAATTTGAGCACTTTCTATTGTAGTGCTGCCAGGCACTACAGTTGTTGTTGTACGGCTTACAGATAGAGCAGATCCACTCATATTTGCCACGCTGCACTGCTCCTGTCCTCATAAATAGCTGAGGCGACATTGTTTGATATTGAGATATGCTTACGTAAGTTAACAGCTGTGTGCTCCACCATAAAGTGGATCCCAAGTGATGCCCGCCCTATCGGAACATGGCCCAGAAGTCCACCCACCTCGTACGCCTTAACGCTCGGTTTGTCAAACGTCAAGCGTAGTCATGGTATTGAAATTCTATACGATATTACACATAACTGCAAATGCACTCACAAAGCCCACTGCAAACCTACGTCAGCTCGTACACTGCGAGAAAAACAAAACCGCAGAGAAGAAAACCTACTTGAATTATCTAATAAAATCGTATACTCATGTGTGTGCTCTCCAAAGACGTCATTAAAACCGAAAGCTACAGCTTTTCTATAGAAACAATTATAAGAAAAGAAAACAAATACTCACAAGTGCATGAGAATCGTATTGCAATGCCCGAATCGAAGCGAGAAATGGGCGGGAGAGTCGGGAGTGAACGACTGGCAGATACTCTGAGCTTTGATCGGGTAGAGTTCGGGTAAGTTTAGCTCTGGTTTTCTAAATGAGCTGAGCTCGGGTCAGCTTAGACTAGGTTTGCTCAAAATTGCATACTCGTTAGATGTGGGAGGTTGTTTATTTGGGAGGTATTACGAATAGATTGTCGAATTTGTCGAGATTGTCGATTACGATAAGATAACTGAGATAACTTCATATACAATAACTTGAGTTAATGTAATGTATTTACAATGGCAACAATAATTTATAAGAGCTAAAATTACAAATTCTATTTAAGCTGAATTCCAATTCGACTTCAAATTTGAAAGATTCTATATATATGTCTATACACATATACGTAGGGGAACAAGCTTCGTTTCAGCAGATAAAATTATTGAGTTGAAGGCCTAAGTAATGTTGTTAGCATTTCATATACCAACAAGATTTCTTATTTTTAGATATATCTAGTACGTAGCATTAAAAAAGTTGCCGTTCCACATTAAATATGTCAAACTTGATGCATGAATTGCAATCGAGTGTGCAGGATATTTGGTGCAAGTCACAATTTGATTTGATTTTTAGGGCGAGTAGTTGCAGATTGTAATGGAGCATAACAGTTATTGGAATAATATTTTTATGTTTGGCATATTGAGAGGAGACGTTAGGGATATTGCAAGCTGCAATGTCGCATCAGGCTCACACAGTTTCGATATTTTAGTATCGATGTTGTTGCCAATTTGCTGCAGGCGGTAAATTGGCTTGTGGCTTGTTGGTTTTCAGCTCTGCTGGCCTGCTGGCTTGTTGGCCAGTTGGCCAGTTGGCCAGTTCGGCTAGTTTTCATGTTTTAATGGTCAAGTGTCTATGGCGCCACTAAAAACTGGGGCGGCGAAGGCGTGGCCAGGCATTGTTAACGACCTGCAACGCACGAGGCGACCATAAAATGCATTTAATGCATTTGGCCAAAAGGAAATGTTTATGGCCAAGTGTCTGCACAACGCACTTGTGATTGCCCCTGAGTTTCCAGCGTGGCCAGCGCCAAGAGAGCGAGCCAAGCAGAGATCACCAATGGGACACTTCAAGATCGCACAAGCTTTCAAATTGTACTGGAAATGACTCCAAAGGAGCAGCAGCTGCAGAGCGGAGAATGTAGAGCAGAGAGTTTGAAGTTGAAAGTGCCAGAGTTGCCATATTATGTATGAAAAAATGGAAAATGGCCAAAAGTGCCAGATCAATTTTGGGGTACATCTGCATGAATGTCAAAATATAATTCTTGAATTTAAATAAAATTACTAAAATAAACGAAAACTATAAAATTAAGAAATTAAAATTATTTAGTTTTTAATTGTATGTACATTTGTTAGAAAAAATATATATTTTACTACAATATATAATATATGTATACATACATACACAAACTAAAATTCATAATTTTCGCGAATCAATATAGTTTTGTTAGGAATTTATTTTACTTAAATAGAGATTAGGTACATTTTGTATGAATTTGGTACTTTTGCTTGTCCTCTTTGGTACGAAGCATTTCGCTCAAGTGGCAGCCGTGACTGAGAGCAGAGAGCAGAGAGCAGGCAGAAAGGCAGCGAGCGATCGTCGGCTTCGGCTGGCAGTTTATGTTATCTGCTGCCGCTGCTGTTGCTGTTGCTGTTGCTGCTGCTGCTGCTGCAGTCGGCATCGGGAAGTGTAGAATGCAACAAAATAAAAACACCAGGCACGAATGCAAAATGAGCAACATTTGTAAATGTTGTTGTTGTTGGTGTTGCTGCTGGTGTTGTTTGCTTGTCTGTTGCTCCGCTTAACTGGGAAGAACAGCAAACACGCACACAAACATCAACACAGAAGCAAAAGCAAAAAGGTAAACATATCAACTCACCAATAACATACGCACACAAACACACACACACAAAAAAAAATAACAAAACAAAGCGTGTCGCAGGTAAACTAATTAAGAGGTAAACACACAACACAGCACATCACACAGCACAGGAAAAAAAATTGAACAAACAACACGAACAAATGCAATTATTATTACAATATTTGTTTATTACTATTATAATGCATAAGCTAAAATATATAAATAGATTAATTACTTTGAAAACCACGTTTTGGATGTTTATGGGACTCCAAACTTTCAACGGCGAAGTCGCGGTCGCGGTCGCGGTCGCCGTCACCGTCGCCGTCGCTGTTGATGTAGTTGCAGCGACGCTGACAAGAATGCAGCTAAAATAAAAACACACACACACACTTGTCTTGCTATAGTTGGTGTTGTTGTTGCAGTGAGAGAAGTCGGCGAATTGTTATTGTTGTTGCCGCTCTTATCGCACGTCCCTCAGCAGCCACGTTCAGTTTTTAGTTTTGATTGTTGTTATTTTTATTGTTGCCGTTTGTCTAGTTTGTATTTGACTAAATGTTACTATTATTTATTTTAGTTTCATTTAGCATTTATTTATTTGAGTACAATTGCGATTTAAGGAAACAACGGACATTGCATTGTTTGTAAACACATTCACTTGGCCATCAGCAACAAATGACAACACGAACTGAAACTGAAACACGCGCGCATTTTGCGGCACTGATGCAAAATGATGCGCGCGCGAGCGTCACACGTCCGCCTCATTCGGCTTCGTTTTTGTTTCTGAATTATCGACGGCATACATTTGCTTCAAATGCCGCGTTGTTATCGATAACTTTTCCGGCAGCTTAACAGCTAAAAATACGAATTCTTCACAAATTCTGTACATTGGCAGTGCCATTCGGAGCTTAACAGCACGCTTTGATGTTAGCAGCATACGTTCAGTTAACGTTCTGTTAGGTCTCCTGGCATTCAAACTATTAAAATGTTTGGTTTATGCATTATGAATAAAGATTAAATGTTCAGCTTGATCAATTGAGCATTAAATACATCAATTATGATGGGTGAAATTAAAAAAATTGTTATTTGCAAAAAATATCTCTACTTTCAAAATATTTATTTAATATAAATAATATTTAATATTCTTATGGCAATGATAACAATTGTTTTCAGTTATCAGGAGCTCCCAAAACTAAATGAATTATATGCGGAAATACCCAAAAAAAAAAAAAAAAAAAAAAAAAAAAACAAGACAAAATTAATTCAATTGCCGGACGTGACCACTGCAGAGGATGCTGCTAATTGGAATATGATTATGATGACGATAACGATGATGATGGCGATGATGATGGTGCTGATGATGATGGCAATCAAAAATTATAAACATAATTGCAAATAGAATTTGCTAGCCTTGATTAGTTGGGGCGAACCGCTAATTAAAATGCGCTCCTGCTAATTAACTGTTGGTTCGAAATCAAATCATATTAATTTTAATTAAAAGGGACACAAAGTTCAACTCACAGAAATTAACTTCCCGCCAGCCATCCTGCCAGCCATCCTGCCAGCCATTCGTCCATCCGTCCAGCCCTCCACCCGTCCATCCATCCACCCACACAGCATTGGGCAATTCATCAGCGTTTGTCAAGCCGGCAACGTTTATAAATCTTTGAAGCTGTCGAATTAAGCGCAGCCATTCATGGACACGACCCGAGTTCACTGTACCTCCGACGCGTCGGGCCGACGGGATGGGCTGTGGGGCAATAATTCTTGGTGTGTACCGCTGTCAATTAGAAGTTGCTGCGGCTTCCAACTTGCAGCTCAACTCGGCGTACACAGATCCAAGAACGTTTCCCTTTTTGCTTGACACATCAAATTCATTTTACATCAAATTAAAAAGTTCTCTCTCAGCGGTTTTTTGTGACAGTTTGAGCGGCTGACGGCATTTTCTCTGGCAAAAAGTGGAATATTTGCATATAAGTATGATACAATGTATAAATTTATAAATGCATGAGCATATAAATATTGTACATAAATAAACCAAAAATTATTACCACGTAAATATATTTATGTTTATTTTTCATTTTTATTTAAATATTTCCATAACTCTTAACCTAAATATATGTACATTGTTCATATTGTATAGAAATTGAAATATATAATATAACTGAAATATATAATGTAACTTTTTAGATTTTTTTTTTCAGTTTTTCATTATTTCCTTTAGCTATAACATTGAAAACCTTTATAATAAAGATTGCATTAAGATATTTTATTTAAAACGTTTCAGGTAAATGAGTTAAAAAAATATGAGCTTCCAGAGGCAATTAAAAATATTTCATGGTATCTCAAAAAACATCTAACACTAACTCTAGTAAGATTTGATGACGAACGTCAGAAAATATTTATTGGGAGTAGTCAAAAAACATCTTCGAGTCGAACTTTTGCTAACTTTTAAATACCCTAAAAAAAGGATATGGGCATTTCTCCAGAAAGGTCAACCGCAGCCAAAACATTCAAAGTCTATGAAAGCATGTTCTAATATATTTTTTATAACTAATCCATCAAATTTAACTAATATAAACCAATAATACATTTTATCATAATAAATCTCGAAATATTGAGACACAAACCCGAATAAGTGCAAAAGTTCTGTTTTGAGCATTTCTATTGCACATTTTGTTTTTATTATTGAGACACTATGCAATGATATATGATATATGATATTTTATTATAATTAATAATTAATAATTATTCATGGAAAATTACTAAAAAATAAATAAAAAAAATGAAATAAAAACAAGTAAGAAAGCTCTAGTCGAGACTGCTCGACTACGAGATCCCCTGAACCCTTGGAGTGCTAGCTATTTCAATAATTTTTCGCGTCTTTCAGCTTACACAAGAAACACACACACATACACAAACACATACACATACAAGCACCCACGCATAAACACGCATGGGCTGCAGTGTGCGCTTACTATAAGAACTTAATTGTTTAATAACTTTTTTTATGGACGTACGATCTTCATGAAACTTTCAGATTATGATTATAACATGAATATGCATGTAATTGCCAAAGCACAAGTCTTTAGTATTTGAAATACGCGTTTTACAAAAGTGAGGGTGAGGGGGTGAATTTAGAGGTGGGGGTAAATTTTAACAAAAATCGAAATTGTATAAATTGCATATAAGCATACATTCAAAATTTGGAGACTCTAGCAATAAAGGTGTAGAAGATATAATTTTATAACTGGTTTTCGATAAGGTTTTTCATCGATAAAAAAAGATCGGGATGAGTTATCGAATTTTAATGATAAACTCGATATCCGCGCTGTAATTACGAACATTTTACAAAAAATTTGAAGTCTCTAGCTCTTATATCTTCGGAAATCGACGCGTTCAAACATACGGACAGACGGACAGACAGACAGACGGACAGGGCCAAATCAACTCAGCTCGTCACCCTGATCAAGAATATATATACTTTGTGGGGTCTGCCACGCCTCCTTCTGCCTGTTACATACATTTCAACAAAACCATTATACCCTGATTTCCCATTTTCAATGGGTTCAGGGTATAAAAAGTATGGTGGGAAAAATGTCTCATTCGACCCTAATTAAAACTAAAAAATAAAAAACAACTACTCAATATTTTTGAATCAAATAAAAAATATTGTAAAGATGTGCTAATTTATAATAATTTAAAATTATTCGTAATAAATTGTCACTTAAGTTTTCGCTAAAATCTCAGGTAGAACTGTTCATTTTTTTTTTTTTTGTGATTATCTTGAAAATTAATATTTGCCTAAAATCAGATTTAGCACCAATTATAGAGCTAATCAAGAGCTAAGGAATTGACTATTCGTCAAAATAAAAAAAAATGTTTATGCATTCGTTTTTTTTTTTTAACTTAAAAACGTACGAATGTCACATTCATATTCAATATTTGTTAAAATATATGGAATAGAGAAGCGGGACCAGCTCTTTAAACAATAACTATATAGCAACATATGGATCGATCTGTAACCATCTGTATACGTCGAACTCGAGAACTGCAAAAACCAGAGTATAGAAATTTGAAACGTTAACTCAAATATCTCATTTCATTTTGCTTAATACAAAAGCTTTTGTTTAGAGAGAGTGTGTGAAAGAGAGAAAATGAGTTCATATTCAATAATTTTTCAGTCATTCTCAATAAAAACTTGTTTGGGAAAATACCTCGAAAAACCGAACTCAGCATTTTCAGGGTATCTTCCAGGCATGCAAGCCGTACCAAAGCAGCTTTACCTGTTATTACCTGTATTTGAGTTGAGCACATCACTGCAATTGGGCCAAGCCGAGCAGCGCTCATTGCTGCTGGTACATTTACTTTTGGAGAAAAGGACATTCAGAGCAGACACTGTAAGAAAAACAGAAGTGGGTTCCAATCAAGTCAAGCAGAGCAATTGGTATGAAATAAGGTCTATGTGAAATCATCTCTGGGCAAGAAGGTCTACAAAATTTCTCACAGTGTAGCCACAAAATGTTATACGAAACCGTAATTACAACTGCACGTTTGCCAAATCTGTGAGTCTGAGAATTTGCTGCATCGTTGCATCAGAATGAGCAATGCCTGATGCAACAGGTGTTGCCTCCGATTTCATTTGCCCATAAAATATGGTGAGGGTGATACTGAAAGAGGGAGAGTGAGAGAGAGAGGGTGAGGGGTGGGGTGGGATGAGGCGATAAGACGAGCTACGCACATGTTGCATGCTCGTATTGCATTGCATCGTTGATTGGGCTGACTAATTGGCGTTGCCAGGCGTCGTTGCAGCTTTGTGCCGCCTTTTGCCAGTAAAATGATGCGAATCGAAACCGGAGGAAGTAAATGCAAATGCAAATGAAAATGCAGATGCAAATGCAGCCGTTGCACCTAAAAATGTGTTCTGCAATTAACACTAATTTCAATTGCATTTCTTGATTACAGACGCGAGCGAGCCTTTGGCTTCTAATTAAATTGCTCTGGGAGAGCATTGATTACCTTTTATTCACAAAATCTGTGATGAAATGATTTAAATATTGAATCATTCATTGTGACTCCCTCGTCAGAGTTGTTCAGCGTAAATCTCACTTAGATTTCAATTAAGGGCCGGCTTGTCACACACAAAGACTTCATGCATATCAACTGTCAGCATCATCATCTAAGCTTAGTCATGCTGATGCTGCTTCCCAGGTGACGATGAAATGCGTCAATGGCAGCAGCCGCAGCAGCAGCCGCAGCAGCTCAACATGTGGCCTGGTTGCAGCTCTATAGAAATAGACAGAAAGATTAACGCATCGAGGGTATAATGCTGTGATGCTTGATGCTGCTACAAGGACGACAGTGTATGGCACCCTCTCTGCCCCTGCCTCCCTTTCCTCACTCCCGTTCGCTCCACAATATATATTTATATCTCTCTTGATTGGTTTGTCATCGTGAAGACGCCTGTGCACTTGGAGCGCACTGAAATATTGAAGTCTTACATAAATTTAGCTATAAAGCTTCAAGCTGTTGCACCCACACACACATACACACATATATAGACATACACAAGCTTGCCTTGCAGGCTGCAATTACATTTATGACCGGCGGGGCTATGCGGCGTATGCGTATTTATTAAGGCGCGCGCATAAAAGTATGCTATAAAATTTGGTGAAAGTTTCAAGTGTCACTGAGGCAAGTACACGAATTTGTTGCTCAATCCGAGCATGTGCAAGATTCTGTACAGCTTACGAGCATATGGAGCCACTCATTATATGGAGAGGGGGCAGGACAATTGTGAACTGAAATGTTTATGGAGAGTAAATTGAAAAACTGCGTTAAATTTGGAGCAAAAACAGCGAATTTGAACGTTGATGAATCAACATATTAAAAGCTAAAAGAGACCCAAAAACCTCGCACAGCGATCGAAATTTGAAATGCGTTGAGGCGGCGTCTTGCGATATGCGTGAATTCCATTTCATTTCATTCGTATGCAAATATTTTCCTCTGCTTGTGTGAGTGTGTGTCAGTGTATGGGACGCCATTTTCTGCTGCTGCGTATTTTGCATGCGTGTGCGTGTATGTGCGTGTGTGTGTGTGTGTGTGTGTGTGTCTGTATGCTTGTCACTTCAAGCCTTAAAGTATTAAATGAAAAAGGAGAGGCACACTTTGGGCTCAAGGTTGCTCTCTTCTTAGAGGCCTTTGTTCATCCAAACACTTTAATTGGCCCACACGAATTGATAATTGAGTCAAACGATAGCATTGTGACTCTTCTGGCTAGCCACGCCCCATCCAATTATGCGGGCGTTCGCGTGCCACACGATTAACAAGGGCCATTGATAAACATGAAATGCGAGTAGTGGACGGCGGACGGCGGACGGCGGACGAGCCAAAGCCAGCACCATTCAAAAGAGCCAAACAAAAGTTCCTTTTCGCTTTTCCTCACACAAGGACAAACATGCATTCAATGCCACTCGGTGGAGCTGTAGGGCAGTGGGACAGTGGGGCTGTGGGGCAGCGCCTGTTGACTATGGACGCTCTGCTCTGCCACGGCAGAAATGAGTAACTCTGTGTGTGTGCGTGTGTGAGTGTGTGTGTGGCCGTGTGAAACTCGTTTGCCTGCAGCTTAACATTTAATATACAGCCTTCATATGGCACGTGGTGCTAGAGCTCCTCCATTTCCATTTCCATTTCCATATTTTCAATCTCTATCACTCAGCTGAATTGTTTGAGCCACTGAATGGTGGAACGACTAAAGTTTGCTCGTTTTTTTTTTTTCTTTTTTTTTTTTTTTTTTGATTCTGTTTTAAGAGTAATCGTAGAGCCTATCACGAACCACCAGAGAGTAACTAAATTCTTATTGGCACAATCGAGCTAAAGATTTAATACATTATTTCATCTGATTCTAATAATTTACAATGAAATGACAAATCTTAATATATATTCTAACAGTTAAATGTGATTGATAACTTAAAATGTGAACAGGTATATATAGCAAATATTCCCAGTCTTGCTGAATCCCAATCTAAAATCAAATGGAAGGCAAATGAAAACAGTTATTGAGCCAAATGAACTCCTGATTATTGCATGCCAATATTGCTTGCTAAATAACCATTTCGATAATATCTAAAAGAAAAGCGCTAAGCATTTTTACCTGTAAGTCGCAAATCAAACAGGTGAATCAACTGCAAGTTGCAACACTGTTGTTCATTGAAACAGTCATTCCAGATGGGAATAGTTTAGAAATAACAAATTGCCGTTCATCACCAGGAAGTACTTAATCCGTGAGTCAGCTCGATTTTGTGGAGTGAGCAATACATAGAGCTAGTGAAGTATAGCTTCATTCAACAAACTTATTCAAATAATTTTGGAAGCAGCGGGAAAGTTAATCAATTTTCTAAGTCAATTCCATAGAGATATGTAAATTTCTCTCTCGTCTTCCTCCCTCCGCTGCAGTTCCTTTCTCTCTTTCTCGCTACCACTCTCTCCCCTTCATCCTTCACTCTTAACCACCGCTCCTTTCTCTCGCTCTCTCTTTTTCACACCCTTTACACGTCCGCTATTTACCGTCTTCCTACCTTTCTTTCTCTCTCTCTCTCTCTCTCTCTCTTTCTCTTTTCTTTCTCTTCTCTCTGTTTCTTACTCATTCTGTCTAACTCTCTCTCTCTCTCTTTGTCTTACTCTGTCTAGCTCTCTCTCTGTCCAACTGTCATATTCTCGCTTTCTGTCTGTCTTACTCTCGTTCTCTCTCTTTGCCTTCCCATCGCTCTCTCTCTCTCTCTCTCTTTATATTTCTCTCTCTCTCCCTCTCTGTGTGTCACTCTCTTCTATCTCTCTCTTTCTGCCTAACTCTCTTTTTCTCTCTCTCTCTCTCACCACATTTCTGTCGCTATCTCTAGAGTTTCTGTCTCTATATATCTTTCTCATTAACTCTCTCAATTTCTCTCTCTCTTTCTCTTACCTTTCTCTTTCGCATCCTCTTTCCCATCCTCTTTCCTTCTCTCTCTCTCTCTCTCTCTCTCTCTCTCTCATCCCACTTCCTTTCTCTGCACACATATTATTCTCTCTGTTTGCTTATGGCTCATATCCTTGCATTTATTTGACATCAGATGCGAAATCAATTTCGTGAACGTAAAGAACTTCGAGAACATAAAATCAAATTAATTTGACCACGCAATCAGAGCGCAGCAACAGAAATGCAGCCTTCGGCTGGCAGCTCATATGGCGCAGTCCCCACGACGCTGATGCACAGCGCATTCACTACAACCTCAAGGTCAGTGGCAAGGGAATCAACTGCAACGGGAGCATAAACATTGTTGTGGCACAAGAAGCCAAAAAAAAAATAAATAAAAAAAATATATATAATAAAAAATAAAATAGATGACAGGCATAAGGTGAGGCACCACAAGCTAAGCCAGAGCGGAAGAATGCAAATAGTTCTCAAACAAATAGAATACGCACACAGTATATATGCTCATATCTCTATATATGCATGTTAGTACAGTACAGTGAAGCCTCTAAAATGTTGGCAGAGAACGTGAATTGCGTATGTATGAGCTCCAAGCCAAATCTGACCAGATATTTAAACTGTGAATCATTCATTAAGGATGCATAAAAATTGAATACCCTAACTTCTAGAATGATCAATAAATTCTTAAAACATATTCAGTATGGTATCAATTTTAATCGTGTTGAATAGAGAAGAATGAAAATCGAATGAAAATCGTTATCCACTCCGATTTTTTCCTGTAGAAGAATCGATAAAGCACATTTGAATACACCAGCGTTTAGAATGATCGATAGATTCTTCAAAAATATCTAAGCTATATCAATTTTAATCGGTTTATTATAAAATATGCATCCTGATTTTATGCTGCTGACGAATCAGTTTAAATGCTTTAACTTTTTGAAATATTAATAGATTCTTAGACATATTTAATTTTTAATTAACTTTAACCGATAGAAATAAATAACAATTAAAGAGGAGCTACAGAGCTGATCGACGCTACTCTTAAAAGATTATTAAAAATGTGAGATGCGAGAAACCCACTTAAAGACGCCTTAAAAGAAGGACTATGGTTAGGTTACAAACATAAAACTCTCTATGTCTAGTTGTAGGATTCCGCACTTTAATTATCATGAAAGTTTATATTAGTAATGAATACATAACAAGTGCATATAAATTAAGGATTTTATCCCTGACATTGTGCGGAGTAGAAGTAGCCCTCATTAATATTTACAATTGAGCAGGGCAGACGAATAACACGAGAAAGCTGACCCGAATGGGAGGGGGGCTGAGCCACAGACAACAAAGGGGGTGCAGGCAGCAGAGCTTGACCACGACTGCCCACGCTAGCCCAGAGCTCTGACCAGGGGCAGGCCATCGAAAGAATAACAGAGACAAAAGCAACAAACAAACAGAGAAGAAGAAGCACAGTTAAAGTAAAAATGTTTGATGTCGTCGCTGCCGGCTGCCGGCTGCTGGCTCGCAGAGGAGGAATGCGACGTGCCTTTGACTGAGATATGGGGAGACATCCGGCAGTAGGTTGCGGGCTTATATAGACGTGCCTGGGGGCCAACGGCAAATAGCCAACCGGTCATAAGAGCCCCAGCTACATGCACAATCGGAATATGTGCACGGGTTCGTTTGCCTGGGCCACAATTCGACCCACTTGCCTGGCTGGTTGGTTGCCTGGTTGGTTGCCTGGTTGCCTAGCTGCCCAGCCTTATGACTGCCATTTGGCGCATCGTTTTTCTTCATTGCAATGGCCAAAAAAGAAAACAAAAACAAAAGAAAGCAAACTGACCCAGAACTTAACAGCCCACTGGAGAGGCCGAGGGGCCCATATGAATCTCACGTGCGTCGCGCGTAAATTACAAAGAAAATTTGTGTAGCCGTAGCTCTTGGCTCGACTCGGCTCGGCTAGTTGGCCTCACTCAGCTGATGATGATTTGTATAGCTCCCTCGCTGCCATTTAGGTAAGATCTACATCTACAGGGCCGAACAAAGGGCTTACAAATCATTGTGAAAATTAGGCATGGACTGCCTGACTAATTGACTGCAAGGGCGACTGGCTGACTGACTAAGTGCCCAACTGACTAACCAATTAAGTAACTGACTAACCGAACAGCCGATCAGCACTCAGGCCAAACAATTCAAGTATAAAAGCTGTTTTTACTCATTTGTACAAATCTCGGAATTCATTAATTTAAATTGGTGATAATATATAGCTGATATAGCTGGCTCCAATCTGAGCCGATTGAAAGTACCTATTCAGGATATAATAAGTTAGAGCTTAACATAATTATTTACAAGTATATTCATATACCTAACCAGTTATTTGTCACTTTTGAAATACCTCGTTCCAGATGCTTGTTCAGGGCAACGAGCTGAGTGGAACGAGCCAGAGTTTAGTGTATCTCCTAGATCACTCTTACCTGTATTTTTTTTTACAAAATATTTTTAACCATGTTTTAGTTTGCTTTATAAAAATTTCATCAAGCTGAAGCGCATGTTGCATGTTGCTAAACAATTTTTTCAATGGCAAACTGTGTATGAAAAAAGTTTGGAGTGGAATGCAATATAAACATGGTATTTGTGCACACACGTGAGAGAGAAAGAGAAAGAGAGAGAGAGAGAGAGAGAGGGCGCACAAGTAGCTGGTCAGTCGTTAAAGAGGCTGCAAATGCTTTAACACCAAAAAAGGAAGAACACAAAAAAAGGAAAACAGAAGACAAAGCAAAAAAAAAAGGTGGGGGGAGGGGAGGGGTGGTAGGGGTCAACAAGATTAAGAAGCCACAAACGACATTTTGACTGTCAGCTGCGTGCGTGCTGCGATTTGTGGCAGACACGTACGGGGCATGGCCATTAAGTGAAAGTTGGTATCCAAATAGATTAAAATTGAATTAGGCGGCCTACAGCAGCAGCAGCAGCAGTCCGAGTAGTAGCAGAAACTTGAGTGTCCCCAGCATATGTAGTAGGCCTCAAAAGGACGCTGGGCTGGACTGGACTACTCCCATAACAATGAACTTCAATGGACAGCAAAAAAAAAAAAAAAAATTAAAAAAAGTTGTTGACCAATGACAAAAGTTTGACACTGAATAAGCTGGCTTTATATATAAATATATATATATATATATATATATATATATATATATATATATATATATATATATATATCTGATATATATAAATTAATATATGTGTCTGTTAATTGCAATTCTCTTCATTAGGGTGAAATGAATTGGTCTGTGGACTGAGGAGCGAGGAGCGAGCTGCACAAAATGTGGCCAAAATAAACAAAACGTGGTGCGACATGATGAATGCAGCGCTATTTGAATGCAAACAAAGCCCCCGCCACGCCCACTTCGATTGGGGATGACATTTCAAATTAAATTATCACGCACAATTTGATAAGTTTGAAGAGCGTAAAATTGGAAGAGAGGCGGCTGGAAGGGAGGAAGGGCGACAGAGTCGCTAGCCAACAGCGGCAGCAGGAATGATCATGATTATTATAACTGTGCTCATAATGATGTTAAAATTCAATTATATGCTAGGAGGCGGGCAGAAAGTTTCAACAATGCAGTCACACTAAAACACGCAGACAGAAACAGCAACAACAGCAGCAACAACAGCAGCAGCACCGCCCGCAGCACTACCCGCAGCACCGTCCACTTTCGGTTGCCCGCAATTGCCTGCGGTTTAGCTGCAAATTAATTTTTAAGTGACCAAAAACAAAACAAGCCACAAAGAAAAGGCAAGAACTCCCAGCTAAAGTTGTCCACATAATGGAGAGAAATTGGGAGCTTGCTCCAAACTCGGACAATTCAATTTGGCCAAGGACTTTTATGGCTTGAGAGCCGGGACCAAGACGCAACAGACTCCCAGGCCAGCGACTTTAAGTGCTTTTACTGCAGTGCAATGACCAGCTAAATGAATCAATAGTCTTGCTGGATAGCTGGCGAAGGCGGAGGTATTAGGACATCAACACAAACACCAACAGCAGGAGCAGGAGGAAGAGTAGGAGCAGCAGCAGCAGTGCCAAAAACAAAATAACTTTCCGACGGACTTTACGACTCCCACAGCTGATTGACGACAGCTGAAGTTTTGGCTTGAATGTTTGCATTGCTTTAAGTGAAGAGATTCTCTTCAGCCAAGAGTTGCTTGTGGAAAATCAAAGGACTTCCGCTGTCTACACCTATACTAGTACGACCTGTGGATGGGGGCTACGGGGCACATTGTCCGTGGATGGGCCTGATTAGAAATTGTCCACTTAATACCACGTGAGCGCTGGACGCGACAAATGACACAGAACGCAAATTGTGCCGCGAGGCTATAGTGGCCATTCCACGTCACAGGATGCCGATAAATCAGTTGGCAAACGACAGAAGACAGAGGGCAGAGCACAGGAAGGACTCGCTGTTCGTGTGACTCTCAATAAATGCGATGCGGACACCCAACACTGCTGCCGGCATCAGCCTGGACAGCAAATTATCCGGTTTCCCTTTGATACAGGCAGCACACGGTGGCGCATCAACACATTGGATGCCAGCTGCCTGTCCACCTGTCCTCCCACTCCGCCCATTCAGCTGCGCTGCTATTCAGGTTGCCGCCAGAGACGCGCGCAAAGCTGACGCCATTGTTGGCCTTTGTTGTTGTTGTTGTTGTTGTTAATGGTGTTCCCCCTTTGTTGGAGCGCCCAGTGACTGTTGACTAACGACTAAGCTGCAATTACCAATACCAATACCAATACCTATACCTATACCTATACCTATACCAATATCAATTGTCGCACGAGTCCTCACCAGCAGAGCTCAGAGCTTCCTTCCGACAGCTTCCTTGCGTTGACACCTCAACGCGGAACGTTCGAATTAATGAAGCACTTATGCCATGCAGATGCCCACGAACCCCCAAAAAAAGTATGAATATAAATATGAGCATTAGTGCGAATAGGAATAAGTAAATGAATATATGAATATGAATAAGAGTACGATTCATGTGAATTGGTATGAGTAAATAAGTGTCAAGAAGATATTTGAGTGAGCTCTGAGATGACTAAGGAAAATATTGAGTAATTGTATATATGTATATGTAAATATGAGAGCCTATATGAATATATATGAATATATCTAAGTTCAAATTCATGATCATTTACTTATTTATTCTCATATATACACACATACATATAGAGTGAATGAATATGAATACGTATATAAGTATGAATATGAATGTGAATATCTGAATGAATATGAATATGAACTGGAATATGTAAATGAATATGAAAGTAAGTATGAATGCGAATGTGAATATATGAATGAATTGGAATATGGAAATGAACATGAAAGTAAGTATGAATGCGAATGTGAATATGTAAATGAAAATGAAAGTAAGTATGAATGCGAATATGAATATGTATATGAAAATGTAGAAATATGAATATGATCATGTAATTGATGATGAATATGAATACGTATATAAATATGAATATGAATAAAATATGAATAGGAATAAGAATATGTATGAATATGAATTTAAATATGGAAATAAATATGAATACGAATATACGAATAAATATTATGAATGTGAATGTGAATGTGAATGTGAATGTGAATGTGAATGTGGATATGTATATGAAAATGAAAATGAATAGGATGAATATGTAAACATGAATATGAATTTTAATGCGGAAATGAATATGAATACGAATATAAGAATAAATATTATGAATGTGAATATGAATGTGAATGTGAATGTGGATATGTGTATGAAAATGAAAATGAATAGGATGAATATGTAAACATGAATATGAACTTTAATGCGGAAATGAATATGAATACGAATATGTTTGTCTTATCTGTTCTTATCTTATACATTTTGATATTCATATTCATATTCATATGTGTGTCTCTTGTGTATTTCAGGTCGCAATAGTTCCTGGCTTAATTTAAAGTATTTCTAAACGCAAACAAAGGCAACCACAACAATCGACATCCTATAAGGCTTATCCTAATACACATGGCTTTATTCTGTGTGTTTTTATAGCCTGTGAATAACTTCAGGGGTCGTATTTCTCTGGCCAAAGACAAGTGGAATTGATTCCACCGGATAGTCAAAGCTGCTGGATTTATTAAGCCTTAATTTGCTCCTGGATGGACGAGTGGGTCACTGGGTGAGTGGATGTGTGGGCGTGTAGGTGGGTGGGTGGTTGGTCTGCCTATGCGCTCTGCGGCCGTATATGGCTGACTGAATAACCGGCATTGCGATGGAAGTCACGAACAAATCAATCGCTTTCCTAGAATTTGATTGTTTACAGTGCTGGCTACAAAGTGCGTAAAATTTCACACCCAATTTAATTGATATCAAAATGCGTCGCGTCGCGGCTTTTCCAGCCATTGCGTGCTTGTTCTCCCTTTGTACAGGGAGTTCGAGTTGCCCAAGGCTTTATTTGAGGGCGAGCACCAACAGTTTGTGACGCCTTGATTTATATTAATTCATCCATAGCCGCTGGGCTGACTGGCTGCCTGGCTGCCTGGCTGCCTGACTGACTGAATTACGACAGGTCAGAGTGGGCGAACATGTAAGCCAATTAAAGTTACCAGTTGGGTCAAAAGACCCAAGGGAGGCAAAAAGTCATTCATTGACGTGTAGAAGCAAACATAACCGTATCAAAATATGCACGCCAATAGACTCTTTTAGACTAACTCTGGTATCGCACTAATCTTTTAATCTAAAGCTGAATCTGTTTGGGACAAACGCTGCATTCATTCAAGCTTCGCTTTATCTCAGTTCAGGTCCGATCACCCCTATGACTGTTTGCCGCGACACTGAAAGAAAACGAGTGTAGTAATTATAATGAATAATCAATAGTAAATAACGCAATGCAAATGTTCATAACATTTCCATAAACTAAGCTCATCGCTGTCTGTTGATTCTTAATAGTTTAATCATATAGGGAAACCATCAGGGTTCCTTTTTTCCCAGTGTAGCGCCTTGCTGACCCATAAAATGCTATCAGACGCCTGCTGCGATGTCTGTTTATGTGTGTGTGTTCTTCTTTTTTTTTTTTGGCTGACGGCTAGCGACACAAGCTGCCTGAGTGCTGGCCGAAAGTTTTGAACTAGTTCAAAAGGTCGATTGCAAGAGCAACTTCTGTCACAACTAATTGAAACATTTAACTAACTTTAGACTAATAGCTCTAATAGCTACATCAATTAGCAAAGTTCGTCAAAGGAGCGTAAAATGAACTAGTTCAGCTAGTTCAATACGGCTATCATTGCCAACTGGCGGCACTCAATCATTTGCTTGGCAGCACTGCCACCAAGTCTTTTGATGAAGCGTTCATTTTAATTGCTCATCATGAGTGGAGCAAAGTGGTTGCGGTGGTGCAAAGTGGTTGAAGGACTCACCCGCTGTGCTTCAACTTTTTCTCTCTCTCTCCTCTCTCTCTCTCTCTCTATATATATTATTTTTTCTGGTCAACGAACTTTGACGTGTCACCCAACACGGCCCCAACTGTTGGAGCATTTCTCTTCTTTTTTTTTTTTTTTTTTGTGTGCTCAACTTTTTTCTAACTCGGACGGCATACCAAGGTCATAATTATGCGCAGCCATTCCATTACACACGCACACACAGACACGCACACCCTATCATTGACATTTGTAATCTGGCATCATCGGACATGGAACACGATTATTGTGCGTTCATTTGAGGTTATGGCGTCGGCAACGTGCTTATGGGTTTTATTTCCTTACACCCTGTACCCACACAGCTAATGACTAACTAAGGGCTTGATCAGGCTAAAAATGTGTATGCAAACCAGAAAGGCAAAGACAGATTAGCCTATAAAATTATATAATAATATACAATAAACAAAACTAGAAATTTCAATTCAAATAACTCAAGCTTAGTAAGACTTCGCAATAATCTCGTAAGAATATCTTCTATATTCAAAAAGTTCTTTTGAACTTTGAAAGGCAATCTAGAAACTATTCTTAAACAATCCCAAAGTTAATTCATAAATCATCGATTCTTCATTTATTTTACAGAGTATTGCCAGGTCATCGTCTGTTCTGTGATGGCTCCTACGCTAGCTTTTGTTATGCTGGTGAGCCGTTAGCTGGCTAATATAATTGCTGAATATATCAATTAATCGAGCATTCTGTCGAATCATTAGTCCGACGCATCGCATCGAGGGCAACACGGTCGATGTACTGGTAATTTGGCAATGGGCGGAAAAATCAATCAGTGGGCCACAACAAGGCATATTGTGTTATCTAAAATATATGAAATGTAAAGTATTCTATATATATATATATATATATATATGTATATATCTATCCATCGAATTAGCTGGCCTCAAACTGGATAATGTGAACTGATCGAAAGATCTTTCTAGAACTTTGCATGCATTGACAATAGGCATATGATAAAGTACAACTGTATTTAACAGTAAATACGATATTTAGCCAATGCCTCGTATATACATATGTATATTATAATCCGACTTTAGCCTCGTTCGTCTTCTCAACCGTTTGTCTATTCGTATTTATAAGCCTTGAAAACAAATACTTACTTAAAGCCCAAAGAAATGCTTTGACCCACACAATCGATAACTTTCCCATTCATTGAAATCGATTATAAGCGATATATAGCTTAAGCTATCTGAGTACGGTAAGAGTGGCAGTCATTCAATTTCAAGTAAGCATTTACCCATTCTGAGATTCGGGAATGCTCGACACGTACTCAGGGTATCTGCTAGTCAATCATACCCAGTACAACATTTATTCGATTTAGCATGCAATGAAGACTTTTACTCAGGGCCTGTTTCTGTCACAGAATTGCGTGTTTTGCGTTCTCTCAACTATTTCAATTAATTTCTTGGCCAGCAACAAGAAGTTTCCCAGCTGCCACTTGGCACAAATTGTGTTTACATGTCTCAACAGTTTTTAATCGCATTCTTAGAACAAATCAGAGTAAACAAACGCAAGTGTAAATTAATTATTTTCAGCCAAAACATAGAGCCAAACTGTAGAATGGAGGGTGAATTTCCAAGAAATCACTTACTCTGAATACAATTTAATATCTTAATTTTCAACAGCACAACGCATATAATTAAAAGGAATCGGCCACGCCCGCTCTATTCCGCTATTCATCACGCGCTTTATGAGGCGGTATTTCTCATCTGATTGCAGCCTTGATCGATCAATGTTAGGATCAATATTATTATTGCAAGGATATTACACGAGGGTTGCCGCCTTATCATAAGTATTTCGTTCCATAGTATTTCTATGAACAATCAAAACAGTGTAGTCCCAACCTAAAATCAATAAAGAAATAAATCGGGCAACTTATATTTTAATAATTCCTGCACAAGTCTATACTATTTGAAATGCGCCTTTTGTGAAATGTATAGGGAAGTTCTAAAAAATTTGTATATATTAATCTGCATTTAAAATGAAATAGTTATGGCACCTTAATTTCCGATTCTCGATAAGGCTTTTAATCGATAACAAAATAACGGGAACAGTTATCGATTTTTGGAAAGAAACTCGATCTGCGCGTGTTATAAGACAGATAGACAGACGGACAGGGCTAAACGGGCTCATACTGTCGCCCTTCACAGCCAAGCCTCCTTCTGTCAGTTCCATAAATTTTCACAAAAACAATATACCGTGATTTCGCATTTTCAATCGGTTCAGGGTATAATAAAAATATATATATAACAAGCACATATAACAATTTCAAACAAGTTTAATAGCATACAAAGAATTGACGCTGTCAGAAGATGTTAAAATAATATGGGCTCTATATCAATTTAATTTTGCTTTCGGTCTTGGTAGAGTACAAAAATCGCTTTCCTAAACACACCTAGAAAATATTAAAAGGTGGTAAGGATTCGGTTGTACTCGGTAAAGTTGGATTTATAGTCGACGAATCTGGACTGGTCGATCTAGTGGATATGGTGCTTGGTCTGCTTGGCCTTTGCGTGGGTGGTGTCCTACGGCTCGGTCTATTTGTGGTGGAGCTCGGTAAAGTGGGCCTTGAAGTCGAAGAATCTTGACTTGTCGATCTAGTGGATATGGTGCTTGGTCTGCTTGGCCTTCGTGTTGGTGGTGTCCTACGGCTTGGTCTATTTGTGGTGGAGCTCGGTAAAGTGGGCCTTGTAGTCGAAGAATCTTGACTTGTCGATCTAGTGGATATGGTGCTTGGTCTGCTTGGCCTTTGCGTGGGTGGTGTCCTACGGCTCGGTCTATTTGTGGTGGAGCTCGGTAAAGTTGGATTTATAGTCGACGAATCTGGACTGGTTGATCTAGTGGATATGGTGCTTGGTCTGCTTGGCCTTCGCGTGGGTGGTGTCCTACGGCTTGGTCTATTTGTGGTGGAGCTCGGTAAAGTGGGCCTTGTAGTCGAAGAATCTTGACTTGTCGATCTAGTGGATATGGTGCTTGGTCTGCTTGGCCTTTGCGTGGGTGGTGTCCTACGGCTCGGTCTATTTGTGGTGGAGCTCGGTAAAGTTGGATTTACAGTCGAAGAATCTGGACTGGTCGATCTAGTGGATATGGTGCTTGGTCTGCTTGGCCTTCGCGTGGGTGGTGTCGGACTGCTTGGCTTACTAGCCGTGGTGGAGGATGGCTTTTCACTCGTTGGCTTAGTTGTTGAGGTACTTCCCACTGTTGGCTTGACAGTCGAAGGCTTCTGGGTGCTTGACTGAGCTGTAGTTGAGCTTCCGATAGTTGGCTTGGCAGTCGAAGGCTTCTGGGTGCCCGGCTGAGCTGTTGAGGTACTTCCGATAGTTGGCTTGGCAGTCGACGGCTTCTGGGTGCTTGGCTGAGCTGTAGTTGAGCTTCCGATAGTTGGCTTGGCAGTCGAAGGCTTCTGGGTGCCCGGCTGAGCTGTTGAGGTACTTCCGATAGTTGGCTTGGCAGTCGACGGCTTCTGGGTGCTTGGCTGAGCTGTAGTTGAGCTTCCGATAGTTGGCTTGGCAGTCGAAGGCTTCTGGGTGCCCGGCTGAGCTGTTGAGGTACTTCCGATAGTTGGCTTGGCAGTCGAAGGCTTCTGGGTGCTTGACTGAGCTGTTGAGGTACTTCCGATAGTTGGCTTGGCAGTCGACGGCTTCTGGGTGCTTGGCTGAGCTTCAGTTGTGCTTCTGATAGTTGGCTTGGCAGTCGAAGGCTTCTGGGTGCTCGGCTGAGCTGTTGAGGTACTTCCGATAGTTGGCTTGGCAGTCGACGGCTTATGGGTGCTTGGCTGAGCTGTAGTTGTGCTTCCAACTGTTGGCTTGGCAGTCGAAGGCTTCTGGGTGCCCGGCTGAGCTGTTGAAGTACTTCCGATAGTTGGCTTGGCAGTCGAAGGCTTCTGGGTGCTCGGCTGAGCTGTTGAAGTACTTCCGATAGTTGGCTTGGCAGTCGAAGGCTTCTGGGTGCCCGGCTGAGCTGTTGAAGTACTTCCGATAGTTGGCTTGGCAGTCGAAGGCTTCTGGGTGCTCGGCTTTACTGAGGATGGCTCTTCGCTCGTCGACTGAGCTGTAGTTGTGCTTCCAACTGTTGGCTTGGCAGTCGACGGCTTCTGGGTGCCCGGCTGAGCTGTAGTTGTGCTTCCAACTGTTGGCTTGGCAGTCGAAGGCTTCTGGGTGCCCGGCTGAGCTGTTGAGGTACTTCTGATAGTTGGCTTGGCAGTCGACGGCTTCTGGGTGCTTGGCTGAGCTGTAGTTGTGCTTCCAACTGTTGGCTTGGCAGTCGACGGCTTCTGGGTGCTTGGCTGAGCTTCAGTTGTGCTTCTGATAGTTGGCTTGGCAGTCGACGGTTTCTGGGTGCTTGGCTGAGCTGTAGTTGTGCTTCTGATAGTTGGCTTGGCAGTCGACGGCTTCTGGGTGCCCGGCTGAGCTGTAGTTGTGCTTCCAACTGTTGGCTTGGCAGTCGAAGGCTTCTGGGTGCCCGGCTGAGCTGTTGAGGTACTTCTGATAGTTGGCTTGGCAGTCGACGGCTTCTGGGTGCTTGGCTGAGCTGTAGTTGTGCTTCCAACTGTTGGCTTGGCAGTCGAAGGCTTCTGGGTGCCCGGCTGAGCTGTTGAGGTACTTCCGATAGTTGGCTTGGCAGTCGAAGGCTTCTGGGTGCTTGACTGAGCTGTTGAGGTACTTCCGATAGTTGGCTTGGCAGTCGAAGGCTTCTGGGTGCTCGGCTGAGCTGTTGAGGTACTTCCGATAGTTGGCTTGGCAGTCGAAGGCTTCTGGGTGCCCGGCTGAGCTGTTGAGGTACTTCCGATAGTTGGCTTGGCAGTCGAAGGCTTCTGGGTGCTTGGCTGAGCTGCAGTTGTGCTTCCAACTGTTGGCTTGGCAGTCGAAGGCTTCTGGGTGCCCGGCTGAGCTGTTGAGGTACTTCCGATAGTTGGCTTGGCAGTCGACGGCTTCTGAGTGCTTGGCTGAGCTGTAGTTGTGCTTCCAACTGTTGGCTTGGCAGTCGAAGGCTTCTGGGTGCCCGGCTGAGCTGTTGAGGTACTTCCGATAGTTGGCTTGGCAGTCGACGGCTTCTGGGTGCTTGGCTGAGCTGTAGTTGTGCTTCCAACTGTCGGCTTGGCAGTCGAAGGCTTCTGGGTGCTTGGCTGAGCTGTAGTTGTGCTTCTGATAGTTGGCTTGGCAGTCGACGGCTTCTGGGTGCTTGGCTGAGCTGTAGTTGTGCTTCCAACTGTTGGCTTGGCAGTCGAAGGCTTCTGGGTGCTTGGCTGAGCTGTAGTTGTGCTTCCAACTGTTGGCTTGGCAGTCGAAGGCTTCTGGGTGCCCGGCTGAGCTGTTGAGGTACTTCCGATAGTTGGCTTGGCAGTCGACGGCTTCTGGGTGCTCGGCTTTACTGAGGATGGCTCTTCGCTCGTCGACTGAGCTGTAGTTGTGCTTCCAACTGTTGGCTTGGCAGTCGAAGGCTTCTGGGTGCCCGGCTGAGCTGTTGAGGTACTTCCGATATTTGGCTTGGCAGTCGAAGGCTTCTGGGTGCTTGGCTGAGCTGTAGTTGTGCTTCTGATAGTTGGCTTGGCAGTCGACGGCTTCTGGGTGCTTGGCTGAGCTGTAGTTGTGCTTCCAACTGTTGGCTTGGCAGTCGAAGGCTTCTGGGTGCCCGGCTGAGCTGTTGAGGTACTTCCGATAGTTGGCTTGGCAGTCGACGGCTTCTGGGTGCTCGGCTTTACTGAGGATGGCTCTTCGCTCGTCGACTGAGCTGTAGTTGTGCTTCCAACTGTTGGCTTGGCAGTCGAAGGCTTCTGGGTGCTTGGCTGAGCTGTAGTTGTGCTTCCGATAGTTGGCTTGGCAGTCGACGGCTTCTGGGTGCTTGGCTGAGCTGTAGTTGTGCTTCCAACTGTTGGCTTGGCAGTCGACGGCTTCTGGGTGCCCGGCTGAGCTGTAGTTGTGCTTCCAACTGTCGGCTTGGCAGTCGAAGGCTTCTGGGTGCTTGGCTGAGCTGTAGTTGTGCTTCTGATAGTTGGCTTGGCAGTCGACGGCTTCTGGGTGCTTGGCTGAGCTGTAGTTGTGCTTCCAACTGTTGGCTTGGCAGTCGAAGGCTTCTGGGTGCTTGGCTGAGCTGCAGTTGTGCTTCCGATAGTTGGCTTGGCAGTCGAAGGCTTCTGGGTGCTCGGCTTTACTGAGGATGGCTCTTCGCTCGTCGACTGAGCTGTAGTTGTGCTTCCAACTGTTGGCTTGGCAGTCGACGGCTTCTGGGTGCCCGGCTGAGCTGTAGTTGTGCTTCCAACTGTTGGCTTGGCAGTCGAAGGCTTCTGGGTGCTTGGCTGAGCTGTAGTTGTGCTTCCAACTGTTGGCTTGGCAGTCGAAGGTTTCTGGGTGCTTGGCTGAGCTGTAGTTGTGCTTCTGATAGTTGGCTTGGCAGTCGACGGCTTCTGGGTGCTTGGCTGAGCTGTAGTTGTGCTTCCAACTGTTGGCTTGGCAGTCGAAGGTTTCTGGGTGCTTGGCTGAGCTGTAGTTGTGCTTCCAACTGTTGGCTTGGCAGTCGAAGGCTTCTGGGTGCCCGGCTGAGCTGTTGATGTACTTCCGATAGTTGGCTTGGCAGTCGACGGCTTCTGAGTGCTTGGCTGAGCTGTAGTTGTGCTTCCAACTGTTGGCTTGGCAGTCGAAGGTTTCTGGGTGCTTGGCTGAGCTGTAGTTGTGCTTCCAACTGTTGGCTTGGCAGTCGAAGGTTTCTGGGTGCTTGGCTGAGCTGTAGTTGTGCTTCCAACTGTTGGCTTGGCAGTCGAAGGTTTCTGGGTGCTTGGCTGAGCTGTAGTTGTGCTTCTGATAGTTGGCTTGGCAGTCGACGGCTTCTGGGTGCTTGGCTGAGCTGTAGTTGTGCTTCCGATAGTTGGCTTGGCAGTCGACGGCTTCTGGGTGCCCGGCTGAGCTGTTGAGGTACTTCCGATAGTTGGCTTGGCAGTCGAAGGCTTATGGGTGCTTGGCTGAGCTGTAGTTGTGCTTCCAACTGTCGGCTTGGCAGTCGAAGGTTTCTGGGTGCTTGGCTGAGCTGTAGTTGTGCTTCTGATAGTTGGCTTGGCAGTCGACGGCTTCTGGGTGCTTGGCTGAGCTGTAGTTGTGCTTCCAACTGTCGGCTTGGCAGTCGAAGGCTTCTGGGTGCCCGGCTTTACTGAGGATGGCTCTTCGCTCGTCGACTGAGCTGTAGTTGTGCTTCCAAATGTTGGCTTGGCAGTCGACGGCTTCTGGGTGCCCGGCTGAGCTGTTGAGGTACTTCCGATAGTTGGCTTGGCAGTCGAAGGCTTCTGGGTGCTTGGCTGAGCTGTAGTTGTGCTTCCAACTGTTGGCTTGGCAGTCGAAGGCTTCTGGGTGCCCGGCTTTACTGAGGATGGCTCTTCGCTCGTCGACTGAGCTGTAGTTGTGCTTCCAAATGTTGGCTTGGCAGTCGACGGCTTCTGGGTGCCCGGCTGAGCTGTTGAGGTACTTCCGATAGTTGGCTTGGCAGTCGACGGCTTCTGAGTGCTTGGCTGAGCTGTAGTTGTGCTTCTGATAGTTGGCTTGGCAGTCGAAGGCTTATGGGTGCTTGGCTGAGCTGTAGTTGTGCTTCTGATAGTTGGCTTGGCAGTCGACGGATTCTGGGTGCCCGGCTGAGCTGTTGAGGTACTTCCGATAGTTGGCTTGGCAGTCGACGGCTTCTGAGTGCTTGGCTGAGCTGTAGTTGTGCTTCCAACTGTTGGCTTGGCAGTCGACGGCTTCTGGGTGCTTGGCTGAGCTGTAGTTGTGCTTCCAACTGTCGGCTTGGCAGTCGAAGGTTTCTGGGTGCTTGGCTGAGCTGTAGTTGTGCTTCTGATAGTTGGCTTGGCAGTCGACGGTTTCTGGGTGCTTGGCTGAGCTGTAGTTGTGCTTCTGATAGTTGGCTTGGCAGTCGACGGATTCTGGGTGCTTGGCTGAGCTGTTGAGGTACTTCCGATAGTTGGCTTGGCAGTCGACGGCTTCTGAGTGCTTGGCTGAGCTGTAGTTGTGCTTCTGATAGTTGGCTTGGCAGTCGACGGCTTCTGAGTGCTTGGCTGAGCTGTAGTTGTGCTTCCAACTGTTGGCTTGGCAGTCGAAGGCTTCTGGGTGCTCGGCTGAGCTGTTGAGGTACTTCCGATAGTTGGCTTGGCAGTCGACGGCTTCTGAGTGCTTGGGTGAGCTGTAGTTGTGCTTCTGATAGTTGGCTTGGCAGTCGAAGGCTTCTGAGTGCTTGGCTGAGCTGTAGTTGTGCTTCCAACTGTTGGCTTGGCAGTCGACGGTTTCTGGGTGCTTGGCTGAGCTGTAGTTGTGCTTCTGATAGTTGGCTTGGCAGTCGACGGATTCTGGGTGCTTGGCTGAGCTGTTGAGGTACTTCCGATAGTTGGCTTGGCAGTCGACGGCTTCTGAGTGCTTGGCTGAGCTGTAGTTGTGCTTCTGATAGTTGGCTTGGCAGTCGACGGTTTCTGGGTGCTTGGCTGAGCTGTAGTTGTGCTTCTGATAGTTGGCTTGGCAGTCGACGGCTTCTGAGTGCTTGGCTGAGCTGTAGTTGTGCTTCCAACTGTTGGCTTGGCAGTCGACGGTTTCTGGGTGCTTGGCTGAGCTGTAGTTGTGCTTCTGATAGTTGGCTTGGCAGTCGACGGATTCTGGGTGCTTGGCTGAGCTGTTGAGGTACTTCCGATAGTTGGCTTGGCAGTCGACGGCTTCTGAGTGCTTGGCTGAGCTGTAGTTGTGCTTCTGATAGTTGGCTTGGCAGTCGACGGTTTCTGGGTGCTTGGCTGAGCTGTAGTTGTGCTTCTGATAGTTGGCTTGGCAGTCGACGGCTTCTGAGTGCTTGGCTGAGCTGTAGTTGTGCTTCCAACTGTTGGCTTGGCAGTCGAAGGCTTCTGGGTGCTCGGCTGAGCTGTTGAGGTACTTCCGATAGTTGGCTTGGCAGTCGACGGCTTCTGAGTGCTTGGGTGAGCTGTAGTTGTGCTTCTGATAGTTGGCTTGGCAGTCGAAGGCTTCTGAGTGCTTGGCTGAGCTGTAGTTGTGCTTCCAACTGTTGGCTTGGCAGTCGAAGGCTTCTGGGTGCTTGGCTGAGCTGTAGTTGTGCTTCTGATAGTTGGCTTGGCAGTCGACGGCTTCTGGGTGCTTGGCTGAGCTGTAGTTGTGCTTCCGATAGTTGGCTTGGCAGTCGACGGCTTCTGGGTGCCCGGCTGAGCTGTTGAGGTACTTCCGATAGTTGGCTTGGCAGTCGAAGGCTTCTGAGTGCTTGGCTGAGCTGTAGTTGTGCTTCCAACTGTTGGCTTGGCAGTCGACGGCTTCTGGGTGCTTGGCTGAGCTGTAGTTGTGCTTCCAACTGTTGGCTTGGCAGTCGAAGGCTTCTGGGTGCCCGGCTGAGCTGTTGAGGTACTTCCGATAGTTGGCTTGGCAGTCGAAGGCTTCTGGGTGCTTGGCTGAGCTGTAGTTGTGCTTCTGATAGTTGGCTTGGCAGTCGACGGCTTCTGGGTGCCCGGCTGAGCTGTAGTTGTGCTTCCAACTGTTGGCTGAGCTGTAGTTGTGCTTCCAACTGTTGGCTTTGCAGTCGAAGGCTTCTGGGTGCCCGGCTGAGCTGTTGAGGTACTTCCAACTGTTGGCTTGGCAGTCGAGGGCTTCTGGGTGCTTGGCTGAGCTGTAGTTGTGCTTCCAACTGTTGGCTTGGCAGTCGACGGCTTCTGGGTGCTTGGCTGAGCTGTAGTTGTGCTTCCAACCGTTGGCTGAGCTGTAGTTGTACTTCCAACTGTTGGCTTGGCAGTCGAAGGCTTCTGGGTGCCCGGCTGAGCTGTTGAGGTACTTCCGATAGTTGGCTTGGCAGTCGAAGGCTTCTGGGTGCTTGGCTGAGCTGTAGTTGTGCTTCTGATAGTTGGCTTGGCAGTCGACGGCTTCTGGGTGCCCGGCTGAGCTGTAGTTGTGCTTCCGATAGTTGGCTTGGCAGTCGACGGCTTCTGGGTGCTTGGCTGAGCTTCAGTTGTGCTTTCAACTGTTGGCTTGGCAGTCGAAGGCTTCTGGGTGCCCGGCTGAGCTGTTGAGGTACTTCCAACTGTTGGCTTGGCAGTCGAGGGCTTCTGGGTGCTTGGCTGAGCTGTAGTTGTGCTTCCAACTGTTGGCTGAGCTGTAGTTGTGCTTCCAACTGTTGGCTGAGCTGTAGTTGTGCTTCCAACTGTTGGCTTTGTAGTCGACGGCTTCTGGGTGCTTGGCTGAGCTGTAGTTGTGCTTCTGATAGTTGGCTTGGCAGTCGAAGGCTTCTGGGTGCCCGGCTGAGCTGTTGAGGTACTTCCGATAGTTGGCTTGGCAGTCGAAGGCTTCTGAGTGCTTGGCTGAGCTGTAGTTGTGCTTCCAACTGTTGGCTGAGCTGTAGTTGTGCTTCCAACTGTTGGCTGAGCTGTAGTTGTGCTTCCAACTGTTGGCTTGGTAGTCGACGGCTTCTGGGTGCTTGGCTGAGCTGTAGTTGTGCTTCTGATAGTTGGCTTGGCAGTCGAAGGCTTCTGGGTGCCCGGCTGAGCTGTTGAGGTACTTCCGATAGTTGGCTTGGCAGTCGAAGGCTTCTGGGTGCTTGGCTGAGCTGTAGTTGTGCTTCCGATAGTTGGCTTGGCAGTCGACGGCTTCTGGGTGCTTGGCTGAGCTTCAGTTGTGCTTCCAACTGTTGGCTTGGCAGTCGAAGGCTTCTGGGTGCCCGGCTGAGCTGTTGAGGTACTTCCAACTGTTGGCTTGGCAGTCGAGGGCTTCTGGGTGCTTGGCTGAGCTGTAGTTGTGCTTCCAACTGTTGGCTTGGCAGTCGACGGCTTCTGGGTGCTTGGCTGAGCTGTAGTTGTGCTTCCAACCGTTGGCTGAGCTGTAGTTGTACTTCCAACTGTTGGCTTTGCAGTCGAAGGCTTCTGGGTGCCCGGCTGAGCTGTAGTTGTGCTTCCAACTGTTGGCTTGGCAGTCGAAGGCTTCTGGGTGCCCGGCTGAGCTGTTGAGGTACTTCTGATAGTTGGCTTGGCAGTCGAAGGTTTCTGGGTGCTTGGCTGAGCTGTAGTTGTGCTTCCAACCGTTGGCTGAGCTGTAGTTGTGCTTCCAACTGTTGGCTTGGCAGTCGAAGGTTTCTGGGTGCTTGGCTGAGCTGTAGTTGTGCTTCCAACCGTTGGCTGAGCTGTAGTTGTGCTTCCAACTGTTGGCTTGGCAGTCGACGGCTTCTGGGTGCTTGGCTGAGCTGTAGTTGTGCTTCTGATAGTTGGCTTGGCAGTCGAAGGCTTCTGGGTGCCCGGCTGAGCTGTAGTTGTGCTTCCAACTGTTGGCTGAGCTGTAGTTGTGCTTCCAACTGTTGGCTTGGCAGTCGACGGCTTCTGGGTGCCCGGCTGAGCTGTAGTTGTGCTTCCAACTGTTGGCTGAGCTGTAGTTGTGCTTCTGATAGTTGGCTTGGCAGTCGAAGGCTTCTGGGTGCCCGGCTGAGCAGTTGAGGTACTTCTGATAGTTGGCTTTGCAGTCGAAGGCTTCTGGGTGCCCGGCTGAGCTGTTGAGGTACTTCCGATAGTTGGCTTGGCAGTCGAAGGCTTCTGGGTGCTTGGCTGAGCTGTAGTTGTGCTTCCGATAGTTGGCTTGGCAGTCGAAGGCTTCTGGGTGCCCGGCTGAGCTGTAGTTGTGCTTCTGATAGTTGGCTTGGCAGTCGAAGGCTTCTGGGTGCCCGGCTGAGCTGTTGAGGTACTTCCAACTGTCGGCCTTGCAGTCGACGGCTTCTGGGTGCTTGGCTGAGCTGTAGTTGTGCTTCCGATAGTTGGCTTGGCAGTCGAAGGCTTCTGGGTGCCCGGCTGAGCTGTAGTTGTGCTTCCAACTGTCGGCTTTGCAGTCGAAGGCTTCTGGGTGCTAGGCTGAGCTGTAGTTGTGCTTCCAACTGTTGGCTTGGCAGTCGACGGCTTCTGGGTGCTTGGCTGAGCTGTTGAGGTACTTCCGATAGTTGGCTTGGCAGTCGAGGGCTTCTGGGTGCCCGGCTGAGCTGTTGAGGTACTTCCAACTGTCGGCCTTGCAGTCGACGGCTTCTGGGTGCTTGGCTGAGCTGTAGTTGTGCTTCCGATAGTTGGCTTGGCAGTCGAAGGCTTCTGGGTTCCCGGCTGAGCTGTAGTTGTGCTTGCAACTGTTGGCTTGGCAGTCGAAGGCTTCTGGGTGCTAGGCTGAGCTGTAGTTGTGCTTCCGATAGTTGGCTTGGCAGTCGAAGGCTTCTGGGTGCTAGGCTGAGCTGTAGTTGTGCTTCCAACTGTTGGCTTGGCAGTCGACGGCTTCTGGGTGCTAGGCTGAGCTGTTGAGGTACTTCCGATAGTTGGCTTGGCAGTCGAGGGCTTCTGGGTGCTTGGCTGAGCTGTAGTTGTGCTTCTGATAGTTGGCTTGGCAGTCGAAGGCTTCTGGGTGCTAGGCTGAGCTGTAGTTGTGCTTCCGATAGTTGGCTTGGCAGTCGAGGGCTTCTGGGTGCTTGGCTGAGCTGTAGTTGTGCTTCTGATAGTTGGCTTGGCAGTCGAAGGCTTCTGGGTGCTAGGCTGAGCTGTAGTTGTGCTTCTGATAGTTGGCTTGGCAGTCGAAGGCTTCTGGGTGCTTGGCTGAGCTGTTGAGGTACTTCCGATAGTTGGCTTGGCAGTCGAGGGCTTCTGGGTGCTTGGCTGAGCTGTAGTTGTGCTTCTGATAGTTGGCTTGGCAGTCGACGGCTTCTGGGTGCTTGGCTGAGCTGTTGAGGTACTTCCGATAGTTGGCTTGGCAGTCGAAGGCTTCTGGGTGCTAGGCTGAGCTGTAGTTGTGCTTCCAACTGTTGGCTTGGCAGTCGACGGCTTCTGGGTACTTGGCTTTACTGAGGATGGCTCTTCGCTCGTCGGCTGAGCTGTAGTTGAAGTCGAAGGCTTCTGGGTGCTTATGCTGGTTGTTTTAGCAGTTGTTTCTGCGGTTTCTTCTGTTAAGGTGCTAAGAGTGGTTTGATAGGTCGGTTTGGCTGTGGTGGCTTTTGAAGAATAGTAATTGGGACTAGTAACGTGATGTTCACAATTTGGCGTGGTGGGATGGTATTTGCATTTCGTTGGCGGTGGCCTTAAGGTCGTGTAGGTCGTCTTGTTGTTGCATGGATTGCGAAAATGCAATATGATCTCATTCGCTTTGTACCCGGGAGCAATGCGTATATGTGGCCCAAACAAAGTGAACGCTGCGCCCGTGGCGACTAGTAGGCAAAGTATGAGGAGTCTCATTGTAACAGAAGTGCACGCCCGTTTTCTTCTTTAAGTAGATCCTTTTGGGTCGAACAGCGAGCGAACAGCTTGATTCCACCCTGGATACTAACTGAAGCGGGCCCCAGTGCATAGTATTTAAATTATCTATAAATTTGCCCTACATATTTACAGGTATGACATTTTAGTGTCTAAATTTATATTCCCTATAAAAATAATTCGTATTACGGATGCATATGCAATTTTGAAGCACGCGCTTGCTCTATTGAACTATGATCTGGCTTGCGTAATACGCAATTTATCGTATGCGCAGGTCAGTGACGAGCTTTCGCTATTCCGACTATTAAAGGGCTAGCACGTAGCCAGGTTAGCCCGCGTGAATTAACTGTGGCCGGCACGAACCCAACCACTTGTTCTCAAGCGCTCCGAGAATGTGCACATTGCTATGCCTTTCCGTGATTTTCTGTGCCATAAGCCCATTCAAAACGCGAAATTAGGGTATTGTCGGTTCCACTAACGTACTTGTAACAGATGGAATAAGTATATTTGTACATATATAAATTCTTGACCAGAAATAGTAGCTAAGTCGATTTAGCCCAGTCTATACATCTGTCAGTAGGTATACAGCTCTGAACCTATAGGAGAAGGATACTTGAGGATGCATAATCTTCTATAGTCGCCACAGATAAAATTTTTTTTTTTTGCAACTGTCCCAGATCTTAAACGTCGATTTATGCGATCTTAAAGATATTATGTATATCAGTTTAACGAGCCTCATAGATTTTTAATATTTCCAATACAAATTTGTCAAAAATCAAGTGATGTGTATCCGTAGATAAGCTTTACGATCTTTTCATTTCTTTAATACCCATAACATTTCATATAGTGATCATAATCGATTATTATAATGATTGATTATTTAGAATTTTAATAAAACTTTTTAATAAAAGATATATAAATAATTAGAGACAGCTGCTTTGGATAATACATACATTGTATATCATTACATACTAGGGTATCTCCTAGTTGGGTACTCCCGACTACAACAATATGACATTGATGATGATATTTTACAGTTAAATTAGCTCAGAAAGAATTTCTATAGAGGTTCTACATGTTGCCGTAGCCTCACGAGTAGATTATTATTATAAAAATACAATATATCGCTTATGATTTAATACGTTTCGTCTATCTCAATATACTACGGCATAAGGAGCATTTCAAATATTCGTATACTTCATCTCTAAGCTAGATCTTCAAGAGTGACGAAATGCTAGGCATCGATAGATATAGAAATAAATAGAGATAGAGAGAGCAGAGCGCATAACAGAGAGCATGATAAATATTGTGGAAACCTAATATACTATTTTCTTTTTGTGAAGGTATATTAAATTATGTAAAGGCTTTTATTTCAGCTTTTCAATTTGGAGTGTGCTATAGTTTAGTATTTTTTTTATACTAACCTACATTATATAACTAGACATCCAAAAAGTATGCAATATTTTTGACGTCGTATTAGGTACGAATGTACAGCATACTTAGTTTTCAGTATATTAAATATAAATAAATATATAAATATACTATATACTATAAATATACTATATTTACATAAATTTATTTGGTATTATTATTTGTTATATGGGATTAGTTTAACATATATGACAAGACATTATTATTTAGAATATTTGAGAAAAGAAAACTAATTAAATATTATCTTTTAAAAAGATCCTATGGCTGACACCTTTTGAATCTTCTCTTCCTCGGCTCGTACCTTAAACCTCTGGCTGAGTCATTGCACGGACCACCAAGGCGATGAAAATGCCTCGCAGCTTGTGGCTGTATAACTACGGCCGCCTAGTTCACATATACCTTGGAAATTCGACTTAAGATCTGTGAGTGGACAACTTTTAATATATTTAAACAAATTTGTTATATGCCTTATAAAACTTGAAGAATCTAGCTCTTAAGCTGCAGTGTATAAACTTTTTGCAAACGAGAGTAATCGAATTACTTATAGGGTATATGTTCGAAAGCGAGGTATTCGGGAAGGCATCTGAATGTGCCTTTTGTGGCAATTTGTGAAAGGCTGAAAACAAATAAATAAAAGAGTGCGATATTTTGAAATAATATATGTATATATTTTTACGTTTCGTAGCAGATAACAGATATACAACATATCTAGAGGCTGGTTCGACTGGACCGCGCTTATTTCATTGTTTATTAATATAATATATTGGCATACACATATAACATACATATAAATATATGTATATAAATACTTTAACACTTAATTAAAGAAATACGACTAATCGAGAGTATCTACTTACAGAAGTACACAAGCAACAACAGAGACTAATGCCTAAGCACACACACACACACAACTATATATGGAATACGTTTTGTGCGTTACGTCCGAGCGCGGTAATATTTACATTCATTAGAACAAATGGTATATATGGTTCTGTAGGCCACTAGTTTGAGTTTGAGTTTGAACAGGCGACAAATCGTTCGTTTTCAATAAGGCGCTAATGCACGGCAATGATGGCTGAAAGCCCTCGCCTCAAATCAAATGCAACGGCTGGCCCTGAGGTCTGCCCTGCTGGCTCACACCTCCTCGTCACTGGCCTGCGAGCAGAGGACCTGCTCCTGCCACCAGTCGTGCACCTCATAGACGGCGTTCGCCTGATTGTTGAACGGCAGCAGCTTCCCGCTGCCCCCAATCAGCTGGCTAATCATAGCCGAGGGACTGCTGAGCGGTCCATGGTGATGCTGATGCTGATGCTGGTGATCCGCGTAGCTGTGCAGCGCCGCCGCTGCGGCCGCCGACGCATTTATTGCCGGATAGTGAAACTGCCCGATCTCGCTGTTGAGCTGAGAGAAGAAACTGGAGGCTTTGTTGCCGTCGCGCTGCTTGCCCAACTGGCCCAGCTGGCCGGTGTGGGGCAAGGTGGTCATCGAGTTCTTTTTGCGCTGCTGACTGCTGATGTGCAGTCGCTCCTTGTCGCTCAGCGTGGAGCGCTGCTGGGGATCGCTCGAGGTGGGCGCCAAGAACTTGCGGCCCGCCGAGCTGCCCGTCGAATCGCTGCGGTTGAGCGCGTACGCCCGCTTCCCAACGGCCATCACATAGCGGGCGTTCGAGACGTGCGGATCAGCATGAGGCGGCACCACGGCGCTACTGCTGGCATCCTTCTCATCGTTCTCCGTGGAGCTCAGTGTGGGCGAGAAGGCGTCGCTGGTGGGCGGACAGGTGCCAGCCACCGCACCGCTGATGGTGCTGATCGCTGACTTGTCTATGATGCCACCAGGCGCCTTGTCCTCTTGCACATTGGCGCGCATCACTATCTGCTCATTGGTGGCCCGTAATCCGGCGATAAGTGAGTTTTGCTGTTTCTGTGGATTGGATGATGAAATAGCAGTAAATCATAAAAGTTCTACAAATACTATTGTTATAGATGCTTACGCTAGCATTTTGCGCTCGGATCTTCTTGAGACAACCTTCGAGCCAGGTACGTATTGTCATCTTGGCCACCTCCTCCTCGACCAGGTACTCGAATTCCTCGCGTGCCAGCAGCTCCTCCAGCTGCAGCGCCTTTCGTATGTCAACGGAGCGATAGGACAACATACTGAGACGACCAAAAGTTTAGTTAATACCAATACTTAAGACCCGATCGACTGACTCTGGACCTACTTAATGACATCGTGAAAGGTTACATCCTCGCCATTGTGCAGCTTGTCCAGCTCGTAGCACATGTACTTGAACAGCAAGCGATCCTTTTGGGGATCACACTCGAGCCGGCCCTTCAATAGCCTCAAAATGAACTTGACCCGGCGAACCGGTATGACGCCCCGCTGGTGTATATCCACAATATTCCAAGTGTTCTGGAAATTGCGTATGTCTGCATACGAGAGCAACGCATCCTCCTCGTTCGAGTAGAACAGCGAAAAGTTCTCCATGATAATAGCTGTGAGAGAAATTTCGTGAGTAACTTTCGAATACCATAAATACGCTTAGTACCCACCCACAAGCAGATTGAGCACAATGTACGTGATTATGACGTAGAATGTGCAAAAGTAAATCAAGCTGGCCGTAAAATTGCCGCAATCTGTTTCCCAGTAGTTTTCACCCCTCGTGCAGTACGGCGGCTGTACCATGCAGTCGTGCATGATCTTATTCCAGTCCTCGCCTGTGACAATGCGAAACAGCATCGCAACACCTGTCACAGGTGATCCGAAGTTGGCGCGTCGCCCAATGCCTTCGCCATATTTAACGGTGCCTGAAACAGTCAATTCGAAAGTCAAAGTAGATATTCATGAAAATATTTCTGAAAGGGATGACGACTTACCAAACAGAATGGTGCCGGCTAATGCATAGAAGAAGACCAGCAGAAACATTCCAAAGATGATGAAGAATGACTTGCAGACGGACACGCCAACCGTTAGCATCAGCATCTTCAGCGTGGTATGCTTTCCAGTGATGGTAAAGAATCGCAGGATAACTACCATAAATCCAAAGAAGTACGACAAATCGTTCTGCAAAAACCAATATCAGAGAGGAGTAAAAAATATGTACATACATACATACATATGTTGATCAAATATGTATTTACTAATTATAATATATAATATAGAAAATATAAATGAATATTGAGAAAAGACCTAAGCCCCTATCCTTTATATATGGGGTATCCCTTATATAAATAATATAATACATATAATAATATTTATAAAATATAATAGATAATGAAGTAAGGCCTAAGACTCCGCAAAAAGGGTATCCTTAACTTTTGTATGACAATCTAATGACCAAATTTTAAGAAAGAAAACTCTAGTCGGGCATATCCGTCTGAGATATACCTCGAAATAGGTATATGTATAAGTAAAAGCAACTTTATAATATTCATAATGAATATTTGGAGAGTCGAGCTCCACAGAAACCTAAATTACAACTGAATTGAACTGAATTTTTCTAATTATTAAACGATAACATTACAACGGCAGTAGATATGGGTCTAGAAAAATATATTTAAGGACTTCAAGCATCTAGCTCTTGTAGGTTCTGAGATCAACGACAGAAAGACAGACATCCTTAGATCGAATCAGCTCATTTTCCTGATAAAAAATATAAATACTATTGGGCTTACCACGCCTCCTTTTGCCAGTTACATAGATTGATTTATCATTTTCTTAAGGCTCAGAGTATGAAAATCTGCATATCCTCAGATAACTAATGATCGACTTTTAATGATTTCATGGAAGCAGAAAACTGGAAGAATGATAGATAAGCAGACAGAGCTAGGACTAATCTTCTAATGGGTCAAGCCACGTTTTACTTTAGCCTCTTTCATTCAAGAAAATAAAATTATAGCCGGAATTCAACTCGATTCAAATGATCAGCCTTACCCTGAGTATAGTTTGCAGTATTATCCAGATGACGCCCGCGACGGTTACCAGCAAATCGTATCGATTGCGCCTGGATTGCCAGTAGCCACGGGGTGTGAATGCAATGTTCTTCATGACCACCTCGATGACGAAGACAAAGGTGAGGACGGCGCTCACAATCACGAGACGTTCCGTGTGCACTTCGCCCTTGATCCACTGCAATTGGGGTGGGAAGTGGGGGAGTTGAGATACTTCAATGCAAATCGGTAGGCAATTTCATTTACCGTTATGGACAGCAACATGCTGTTAATGAGCACCACCACAGCAATGACCCGCTTGAATATGATGTGCTGCGTAATATCGTAAGTAAAGGCACGAATCTTGCGTCCATCCGGACGTGGAGGCAAGTGCAGGGGCTGAGCGATTTTGAGACGTTTCTTGAGGTCGCACCATCGCCGCTGATCCACGGTGAGCAGGGCTGTGCCCTTGTTCTCCGAATAGTTGGCAATGACCACGCCCACGAACAGCGTCAGTCCGATCATGCAGCCCAAGAAGATGTAGATGTGAATGTAAATGGCATGGATCTGAGAATTGGATATGTTTAATACTACAAATAGAAGAAGGCAACTACTAGCATGGAGGTGACTTTACCGGTCCAACAGCCTTGATGAGTACATCGCGCACATCTAGCCAGCCCTTGAACGACAGCACCTCGAAGAGGGTGAGCATAGCATCGCCAATATTGTCAAAGTTGAAGCGACGCGGATTGGCCCAGACGCGCGGCACCAACATCGCCGGATAGGACTCGTCTGGACCCGGAGTCAGCTTCATTTTCGTAACAAAGACGCGTCGCATAAAGACGCCGACACAGTTCTCACGGCGCAGTATAGTCGGGTCGTTGCAGCGGGCCAAGCGTCCGCCGTACAGCTGTACGCCGTAGCTGGCAAAGATGAACATGAGCAGGATCAGCAGCGTGGATACCAATAGGATTTCCTTAAAGCCTCGGCACAGCTCATACACCACCTTACGCATGTGCGGAACAAGCGTAAAGATTCTCAACGGACGGACACAGCGCAGTATCATCAGCAGCTGGGCCGCCGAATTGGTGGGAATATTGTGCGGCATCCAGCACAGAAACGACGTGGAGACAACATAGATGAACACGTCCAGCGCTGCAGCGACGTCCTTGATATACGCCTTGGGCGTGAAGAACAAGCCATCGGCCAGTATCTTCATGGCCAGCTCCAGGCTCATGAAGATGACGAAGCCATATTCAGCGATCTGCAGCGTGGGATGATCCATCAGGCGGTAGCTGGGCGTCTCGAACATCATCGAGATGCACGAGAGCGTGGTGGCGAATATCATCACCCAGTCGAGATAGGTGACCAGACCTAGGAAGTTACTAATGGATGGATGGGCATGCGAATCATGCAAATGGGAATTAGGCACGTCCAGCTTGAGGCAACCTGAGGCGCTACTTACTGCAAGCTCTTGTACTGCACCTTGCGCTCCTTGCCGGTTAGGGGATCCTTCAGGCGCGCATCGTAGCGTGCGTGCACGATCTTCTGGCAGATCTTGCGGAAGCGACTCTCGCGCGGCACCAGAAACAGCGGCGTGTCGAAGAACGGATGGTTTTCCCGTAGATCTTCCTCGCGCTGATTGCGGCGCATTTCTGCCTGTTGGCGCTTCGCCTGCAGCAGCTTGATGTCCAGATCGTGAGGCCGGGCCCGGCCCGAGTTGGCACGTGGTGCGGCCGCAATGTCACCGTTCTCCATCAGATGCTCGTAGGTCTGCTTCAGCTTGATCGAACCGGAACGGACGCTGCGGCGTATCGAACGGGAGCCGAATCTGCGAATTGGTAGCGTACACACATCAAACGAATCATGCCGCCCACGGGCAAAGTTCACTTACTTTTTCTGATCGACGCGCCAGGGCTTCGAGTGCGTGATCGTGCCCTGGGACTTGAGGCCACCTTTGGTGCCCACCACGGGCAGCATCGCGGAGTCGCCCAGCATCAGGCGTTGATTATTGCTGTCACTATGGGCACGGAAGATTATCAAGCAATCTTATCAATAACTCAAAATAATATTAAATTCCCGTTACTCACTTAATGATGTGCGTGATTGCCAGCTTTCGGAGGCTACTGCCAGCGGCTCTCACCTTGGCCGTCTTGTTCATGATGCGCACCGGCTTCTGCTTGCGGAATACCACATTGGACTCCCAGCACTCGGACATGGGACGCTTACAGTTCTCGACAAGCGACGGATCGTCCGTCTCCAGTTCGATTACGAAATGCTTCATGAAACTCTCACGTACCTTGGGTAGTATAAAGTCGTTGGGAATACGGTGCAGAATGGTCATTTGTGGTGAGTCTGGGAATTTCTCAAAAATTCGTAGGCGAAATGGTAGAGTTTCTTTGATTTCGGCGCTTTGCTCGCGAAACTTGAGCTGCTTCAGCTTTTTTATGTCCTCGTCCAGCTCCAAATTATCCAAAATGACCGCCACGAAAAGACTGAGCACGATGAGCGTTACGAAAAGATGGTAGAGTATGAAGTAGACGGCGACAAGCGGTGTCAGCGTCTTGCTGGTGCGTATCATGGTCTCATCCATGACCTCCACCCACGCCTCCTGTGTCAGAATCTGGAACATGCTCATGAAGGCCTCCGGGAACGACTCGAACTTGGTGAAATCGCAGAGGAAACAAAACAGTTGCATTGAAATGCTGGAGCTGATGATCAGCAAGCACATGGTAAAGATGATCAGGGAGCCGAGCTTCTTGCCGGGCCCAAAGATCTTGTAGACAAAGCCCTCGAGCATGGGGGAGGCCTTAATCAGCCGCACGACCCGGAGCACTTGAAAGTACGTCAATCCAGACAAATAAAAGATGGGCACGATGTGCAGCGTGGTGCCAGCGGCCAGCAGGAGCTCGAACTTGTGTATTGAGTGCTTGTAGTAGCCGCGCCAGCCCAGGCAGTAGATCTTAAACAGTGTCTCGAGATCGAGCAGGCAGGTGAATATCACCTCGATGTAGTAATATCTCTCGTAAAAGACGTGACGAGGCCGGCCATCATGCTTGAACGCCATCGTGGCCGTCACAATGCCATTGGCCAGGATGACCGTCATGACCAGCATCCGGAAGTAGGGCGAGCGGAGGATGGCATGGCATGTCTCCGGTGCCAAGCCGCCGTGCTTGTTATCATCGATCGTGACCAATCGCCAGCCGGAGTCGTTGCCGCTGAGTATCTGGGAGGCGGCCGTCTTTTGGATATGCCCCCTGGCTCCCCACATCTGTTGAAACTGGACGCGTATCTCGTTGAAGGTCTCCGTGATGACAGCAATGAAGACGTTCTTCACCAGCCAAGCTAGGAAAAATATCATGGTGCTGAAGTAGAATGCGGCACGCCAGGCCGGCAGTGAGTCTATGGCCCGGTACATGATGAACACCCATCCCTCCTGCGAGGCGGCCTGATAGACCGTAAAAATACTCGTGGCAATGTCCTCGAAGCCATTGAAGCCAATGACATAGCTACTGAGGAAGTCCATCTTCATGCAACGCATTCCAGGTGAACACTGATAGCCGGAGTCTGGGTCCATGGAGCAGAAGGTGTCCGGTATAGCCAGCGAATTGATCGTGAGTATCCTAGTGAGAGACACACGAATGCTTAGAAGAGGGCTCACTCATTGCTATACTTGGCATACTTACGGCCTGCCCAGCAGATCATAGTTCGTATTATTCATGACGCAGTGATTCTTCAGCTCCCCGAAGAACTGTACGCCGAGCAGTCCGTATAGCGACATGAAGAATAAGAAGAAGAGCGTCACATTGTAGATTTGCTGACTCGAGCGTCTGGAAAAGAGGAGGCTCTAGCTGTCATCGACTGATTTCGAAAGGAGATGGCGCTTCACTTACTTGAAAATTTGATTGATGCGACTCTTGGGCATGCTGAACTTGAGGAAAACTCGCAGGAATCGTATCATAATCAGCGGACGTGGAGCACGCATAATAGATAGATACGAGAATCTGAAGAAGAAGAAGAAAAAAATGCTGGAAGTTTTTATGCAGTGAAATCGCATTGATGTTGACCTACTTTGGCACAATCTCAAGCACTTCGAATATCTGGAGTATGATGGAGACCCAGAGAAAGCTCACCATGGAGGCATCGAACTGGCACCAGTGATCCTTCAAGTAAGGCACCTCGCCCTGGCAAATAAATGGTTAGCTCAAACTCAAACAGAATGAACATTGCATGTTCCCATCATCCTAGTTAACTTACGTTCAGTACTCCACGAATGTGCATCTTGGCAATCATTTCGGCCGTGAAGAGCACCGTCACGGCCGTATCGGACACAAAGGTGATGTACTGCAACGAGGGATGGCGCTCGAAGGTCTTGGGCGTATTCAGCGAGACGGAGGCGAGTGAGACCAATGCACAGAGACGCATGAGCCGGCGCACCCACAGCTTGTTGACCCACTCGATGTCCGCGCTCTCGTTCAGCGACTCCTCCGGGCCGTAGTCGGCCAGAAAGGGTTCGCCGCCCTTGAGGCTCTGCTTCCTGCCGAGCATAATCTTATTGCCGATGCCAGTGGCGATGCCCAATCCGATCGGTGGCACGCCCGTAATGGCGGCGCTGCCCACAGTGCTGCTGATGCCACCGCAGATGCCCATGCCCGCCGCGGCGGCTCCACCGCCCAGGCCGCCAATGCCGCCCAGCAGATTGAGGCCGCCGCCAACGCCACCCACAGGACACACTGAGGCACCGGCTCCATTGTTGTGGGCATTGCTCGTGGATTGGCCACCGATGGCCGTTGACGCTCCCGCGCCTGCAGCCGTTGACAAGCCGCCAGGCTGCTGCTGCATCCCACCGTAGGCAGTGCTGCTGCCGCTGCCCGAGTTCACAATCGTGGTCGGACTGTTGAGCACGCTGGATGCATCTTGGCGTGTGCCCAATCCGTTGCAAGGACTGCTACCCGGCGATGGATTAAAGTTCAAATGGCTGATTTGCTGCTGCGAGCTGCGCAGATGCGAGTGCGGATGCTGATGCTGGTGCTGATGCTGGTGCGGATGCTGTTGGTGCTGCTGCTGTTGCTGCTGCTGCTGCTGTTGTTGCTGCTGCTGCTGCTGCTGCTGTTGATGGGAATGCGGATGCTGTTGGTGTTGCTGCGGTGTCAGGCTGTTTCCGCTGGAGGAACTGGTGCTGGCCGTCGCTGGCGTTGTGATGCCGCTGGCGGAGTGAAAGCTGCCGCTGCCTCCCGTCCGTTTATTACGAGCAGCTGCACCCAAGCGACGAATCTGTAAGCGGTCAATCATTCAAGCAGCGCATCTTGCTCCCGCCTGGGCCGTGAGTTATGTGAATATCCGTACCGCCAAGACAAAGGCGCAAATGTCTTCAACTTGTCAGCGTTTCTAAGTGTGTGTGCGTGTGGGAATAGACGTCAATTAGTCACAATTTCTACTACTGTCAATAGATAGGTATATGTATGTATGTATGTATGTATGTATGTATGTAGGTATGTATGTATGCACTCTGTGCCCCAAAGGCTGAAGCGCTTTCAACCCCCATGAGCAAGACAAGAGAGTGTCCTGCCTGCACACACTCACACACACATACGTATACACATTCACTAGTCTTGTTTACCACACACACTCACACATACACATATGTATGCACATATCGTACTCACATTTTCTTATCAGGTCTCTGCTTACATACTTTTGCTTTCAATCGGAATTTGCGCTTTTTTATCATTTGCCTCCATCTCAAGGGCGCGCAAAGTCAAACTGTTTTACTGTTTTACTGTTTTACCAGAACCGTCTCCTGTTCTGACTGCTCTTCAACTAAACAAAAAGTAAACGTAAATTATGAAAACGTAACGGCAAACTGCAATTGGAGAGCAACGAATGGGCGCTGGGAGCCAACGGTTATTCCAGGGACGTACACAGATGCAGACTGCTACGGCGGACTGCCTAACAGTTGACAACCTGCCAAACACAGGGTGTACGCGCTGGGTGTCCGGCGCCTGCGCACTGGCCGTGCCAAGAAACGGGTCGATGATGACCACACAGTAGTCATCAGACTTGTGGAGAGTAGTGTCACGTTTGGTGGGATAAACGGCGTGCGATTAAGTGCTTCAACTGAACATGGGCGGAACATCGTCGTCGCGCAATAAATCACAATCCGTGAGCTATCCGGAGCACGATGATCCGGCGTACCGCAAGTGCCAGGAGCTGAAGGCAAGTGCAATTATCTAATCTTGTGGTTTCTGCCAGTCTAACGAAACCCCATGCAGATGGAGCGCTGGATTCAGATGCACTACCAGATCAAGCAGCGGGAACAGGCCCTAGCCATTGCCCAGCATCGGGAGCTCTTCTACTGGCTGAGCGGCTTCTACATCAGCGCCGTCTGCGGCTGTGCCAACTATTACCAGAGGGTCAAGCGCGCCTCGGTGCTGGCACCGCTGCTGCCGCTCACCTTCGTCATGGGCTACTATGCGGACTGGGCGTACGGTAGTAAGCTGCACCGTATTCAGGGTACATCACCATCAAATCTCCCTCTCGCTCGCTCTATCATCGTCAATAATCACTCCATTTTACAGCCGAGGCGAATATAATCATGGAGCACGAGCAGGAGCTGCTGCACTGGCCGGGCGGACTACCGACGGTCGCCAGCATCGATGAGGCCCGGGTCGAGGTGCACATGGAAAAGAAAATGCATCCGCATCACATGTAGACAGACCAGTGTCCATACACGTACCCAATTTCCTCATCCAAGTGGCTCAAGTGGTTCATCTATTTTTCCGACTCTTTTGCTCAAAGTTATTATTACTCAATCGTACGTCACTTTTGCATCGGTAGTGCACTGTACATATATATGTACATATGTGTATGTATGTAGGCACTACATGTGTACATCAACTGTTGAAATACTCTTTTAAGCTCTTAAACTCTTTTCCTTCCCTATACTCTATATACATATATATATTTATATAGCTATATATAAAGGGTGCACCGTGTCTAGCAGGAGAAAGATTCATATTCATAGCAGAAGGATACATTAGCCATGTCATCTTTGCTTATAAATAAGTCTATAGGTATATATGCATGCATGTGTGTATGTACGACATGTGAATGCACAAATATGTACATGCATACGTACATACTCAGCTGGTATTCGCAGACACCTCCCATGCAGGACATTGCGAGTTGATATGATGCATGGCAACAAAGTATGTACACACATATACATACCTTTATACAATTGAATCCGGCTATAACGACTCTGCGCTTATAGCATTCGTCCAATGAAAATTCTGCTCCCTAGACAAACTTATATGGGTAAACATAGATGGCTATAGCGCCTTCCGTATATAAAGACGGTCCCCAGAGCATCGCTACAGCCGGATTCTACCGTATATGAGCGTTACTTTTAAGCATATTTATTCATTTACATATACTCTAAAAAAAAGAAAGGAAACGAAACAAGTTCACACATTCACATCATGATGTACGTCGATTCTCTTACAAGTTACCATCGGACTTACGTATATACATACTTCCTTATAAACAAGCATACAGATATTAATGGAGGAATGAATGTTTTTAAAGACAATACTTCTTATATTATACGTTTAGGTAATTATTGTAACACTAATGTATAACAAGCTAGCAATTGTAGCCTAGAGAGCATCTAATAAAGTATCTGTGTGAGTGTGTGTGTCTGTCTGTTAGCGTGTGCGTGTGTGTGTGTGTGTGAGTGTGTGTGTGTATAGTAACAGTACCAAACCAAGAACCCGATTTCAAATTCAATCCAATCAGTAGTGTATATGTCCATCCTCGAGCAGACCGTCCTCGATCCGCGTCCGGTTGTCCTTCTTGTAGTGCGTGTCGCAGAACTCGGCGATGCGCACGCAAGCCTCCTCGAGCATCGCGGCGGGGACTGTGAGCACGATGCGTATGTAGCCCGGATAGGAGAAGCAGCTGCCGGGCAGGCAGAAGACGCTCTGCTCGTTGACCAGCTCCTGCACGAAGTGCGTGTCGTCCTTGAAGGCCAGAAAGCGCTCAATGCAGACGCCAATCATCATGTACATGGCGCCGTTCGGCATCACGGGATTGAGTCCGGGCACCGTCTTCAGCATCTTGTACGCCAGCTGGGCATTGGTCTATGTTGAATATGAATATTATTATTGGGAATTAGTGTTTATTCCAATGTTCACTCACGTGAAGCACCTCGATGACGCTATCAAAGTAGGACTGCGGCGTCTTGGTCAGTATGTCGGGTAGTGCACCCTGGATGATGGTGTTCGTGCCGAGAATGCGGCCGCACATGTTCTTGAGGCCGTTGAGTGCGGTGCCCAGACGCTTGTGATGGTCATGCACAATGATCCAGCCCATGCGCCAGCCGGGCACCAGGAAGCGCTTAGTGAGACCGCCGCACGAGAGCACCGGCACCTCGCGGGTGAGGCTGCTAACCGCCACGTGACGCGAGCCCGGAAACACAAAGTGCTCATAGATCTGATCAAAGACAAGAAAAAAGGAAGGCAAGTGGTAAAGGGATCGTCGAGCGATTCAATGAGCACTAACCTCATCGGCGATTATGGGCAGATAGTGGCGCTCGCAAATGGCAATCAGCTCCAGCAGGTGCTCCTCATCGTAGACGCTGCCGCAGGGATTGCTCGGATTGTTGATCAGCAGCGCGGCTGTATTCGCATCGATCAGGCTCTCCAGCTGCCGGAGATCGGCACGCCACTGCTTCTCCGGCAACAGTTCGTAGTAGCGCACCTCGATGTCCAGGCCCTCGGCCAGGGTGTGGTAGAGGCAGAAGCCCGGCCGCGGCACCAGTATGTTCTGGCCGCGCTCGGCCAGCGCCAGTATGCAGTACTCCAGGGCCGACGAGCAGCCGCTGCAGAGCAGCACGTCGCTTGGATCGATTGTGCCGGCAGGACGCTGATGTGCACTGTACTTGGCCACCGCCTGGCGCGACGCCTCATGGCCCTGGGTGTGGGCATAGCCATTGAACTTGCCGCTCTCCAGCGAGCGGAGCACAGCCTTCATGGTCTCATCGGCCGCCTTCAGGTTGCCGAACGTCGTGGGATCACCTACGAAATGAGATGAACTATGTAGAACTACTCTGTCTTCAACTCGCAGAAGATCTCTGGGAGAAGGCCAGCCCTAGCAGTGTGTGCATACACTCTGGATCCTAACTGATTTTCTCCGACCCGGCCTAAAACTCGTTTCGCGTATTTTTGCATGTTTCCGCCTTGTCATTGCGTCCCATGTGGGACAACAATATTCCACCTTCTAAGCAAATTCGATTCTTGATCTTGCTCCAAACAGGTGAAACTACATTTTATGCAAATGCATCGAAAACGCGCGCGCGCGCGCGACGCCATGAAAAATATATTAAAAACAACAAAAATAACAATAACAAAAAAAAAAAGAATAAATAATAATAATAATAACAATAATAATAATATGTAACAGAGCTCGAATTGTGGCTTTGGAACAGCCCTATTAATTTGGAATTAATTAAGAAGCAATACGCAATAGGCGAGCATCATAAGAATGCAGATGAAACTGAAGAAAGTTTCATGTGGAAAAACAATTTCTTTTTAATTACCTCGATGTAGATCTAGATATTTATAGATATATTACTGGTCCATAATATAAATAATATTTAAATCAATAATTTTTTTTTTACATTTGACAAAACGAAATGAATTCCATGTTCCATGTGGAAAAACAATTTATTTTTAATTGCCTCAATATAGATCCAGATATTTATAGATATACATATTAGTATTCCATAATATTTAAATAAATATTTTTACATTTGACAAAATGAAATGAATTCAGCTGCTCGAGTATTTCACGAAACTAGTTTCAGTTGAGCCCAAAATAATACGATTTAATATTGATAAAAAAAAAAAAATAGATGAAGCTCGAGATTTTGGAGCTGCCTCTCGAAAGGGCCAACCGGCTAGCCAGCGAGCCCCCTCAGAGACAAGCGAGATTTGGCACATCTATATCGATATAATCAATTCAAATATATGTGTGTAATTTTATGGCACAGAAAGTAGAATTTTAAAATATTCTAAGGCGACGATCAGACGATCAGATCGACTCTAGAGCTGGTAAACTCTCTATGAAGGAACTTACCTATGGACAGGGGTATCATGGGCTTCTGTGGATTGGGCTTGATCTGCAGCGCCTCGACAATGTTGCGAATGCGATTGTGTGTGTTGAGGGACAGAGACGAGCCCTTGATCCGCCACTCAGTGCGATGCTGGCCATCATCTTCTAACTTCTGCAGGTGCAGCTCCTGGACGAGCGACTCGTTAATGACTGCGACTCCGCTGCTGGGAGCTGCTGCCGGAGAGTTGGCGTGGCTGCTGCGGCGGCTTTCAAACTTGTGATCTTTGCTGGTAGCAGTGCTAAGCATTATCACCAGAGCAGGGTATGAACGATTTTTGGCACAGAAAAAAACAAAAAACAAAAATACAAAAACAACCAAAAGCCCAAAGGAATGTCGAGAATTGAAACCAATTTGAGGCAGTTGCCGGACACGCGCTTATGGCTTCTCGGCGGGGCGGGACAGTTCAGTATTCAAATGAATGTAAAATTGGAATCCTGATTTTCATTCCACACAAGCATTGGTGATGCAATCTCGATGATGGGTCTCTGGTCTGTGGTTGGGATGCGTTGGCGTATCGTATTAGGTCGATGCGAATTCTGGTCTAAATCAAAACTGATTTACTCGGCTGATCTCTTGGTGCTTTTATCGGCTCTGGCTGCGCCGCTTGGCCGCTTTAATATATACGCGATATATATGTACGATTTTCTAAGACATACATATATACATACATACATACATACATTCATACATACGTATATATGTACGGCACCGCACGCGCTTCGGCCGGGCCCGAGCCGAAGAACAACAACAGCTGCAACTTCGGCTTCGGCTGCTGCTCGGGCCCATCCACTGATTTGAATACTGTTGTGGATCGGTCGATCGATCGATCGCTCGGTCGAGACGACAAAAATAAGTAAATAATAAATATACATACGAACATACTTTTGCATATAAACAATATGTAGATTTTGTATAAAGCCTGATTCGACTTGGGACAAGATTATTTAGTTAAAAAACAAAACAACAACAACAACATAACAACCACATTGTCTCATTTGCAAAATGCCTAAAGTTTTATCTCTTGATAACCAACAACAGTTTGATTACAACCATATCAGTTGGTAATATTTTAGTTTGATCCCAGATACACCCAATCCGTTGTACTATATATATACTATATATATTTCTCCTAAAAATATATCCCATTGAATTGGATTATAAACTGAAACGCAGTTTGCTAATCAGGCTACGGATATTCCGCATAAATGCATATGCATGTGGTCTATTAGGCGATCTATTATGACGCCTGCTGCCAATGGGAAAATGGAAATCGCGAAGACGACGCAATATCTGGGAGCTCAGAGCTCCGTGCAAACAAACAGTTTACGGCTAGTTATTACGGCAAAAAAATAAAAATAAAAACGAAAGAGAGCGAGAGAGCCAGACAGACAGAGAGAGAGAGAGAGAGCGAGAGAGAGAGAGAGAGTAGCCGACCTGGACCGCTATTCCGGTCAGGTTTGTAACTTACATACATTTTACATAAATTTGTTGTTGTTGTTGCTGCTGCGCGCACTTGGCTTAGTCACAGTTACTATCCACTATATTTAACCATATGCTAAATTATGTCAGCGGGCCAGATGAGAAGGCCCAAGACCAAATACTGGTTCGATTGATTCCGCTCTGAGCGAGCCTCCTGCTTACCTTCCTCTGCGAAAAATTCAAAAAAAAAAAAAAAAAAAAAGCGAAACTCGTTTCATTTGCGGTGTCCTAAAAAGTATTCATTCAATGCCCCACCTCACAGCAAAAGCGCAAATGCCAATGGTACTGATCGGATTAATATATCATTTATGTCTACACAATAGCTTCAAAAACATCACATAACTGTCAAATAAATTGGCTTCGTTTATTAACTAAATATGCTAATGTCTAATCGAAAATGTCTCGAAATGATTAAGTCGCATCATTCATTCCGCTGGAATATTCTTAAATGGAGTATCCATAACTGGAGTATCCATAACCCTTCAATCTCCCGCCCAAATTCAGCTTGAAGTGTTGCTGGTGCCCGCTGGAGGTAAGACACGGCTTTGAAATGTTTCAGTAGAATAGAATATACGATAAGTATTGGAATTCGAGGCGTTAAGTGTCTAGTTTTTGTATATCTATAGTTCTTACATAAAAATATATATGTAATAATATTTATATATATTTATATACATATATATACAAATAATATATATATGTATATAAACTGGTATTTAAATGTATATTAATATGAGCTACTGATATTTATTTCTGGTATCTGGTGATCTCAAACCATTTATTGTTGCATAAAAAGATCTATTCAAATTTCGCCTTAACGCATCATTCGTTTCGGCTAACATACAAATATCCACACATATATATATATATACACATGAATGTATATCAATGTGCACGGCAAATATATTGTTTATCATAGAATAGAGTTCATTAACATATTTTTGTTCATATACAATACAATATATAAAGTGAGCGAGTACTCTTAACATAGAACGTGTTAGTTTTTTGACTTTGATTGACAAAAACAAAAATATATGTGCATATTATATTGACATTGGAGTTATTCGACTTATTTTTACAAAGAATTAACTTAAGCTGAGAGAGAGAGAGAGAGAGAGATAGAGAGAGAGAAAAGATTTCAGCAGCACGTTTCACTCGGCTGGCAATTAATATTTAACTGTACAAAAGGATGGCCGCGGCAGGATCAGTTCATCTGATATCTATATGGTATATTGCAGTTAAACACATCTATTTGCGTTTGAACATGTTGCTGAGCCGTCGCTTCGGTGGCGAGTTCTGCAAAGGAACAACGGAAGTTTCACATATTAAACAAATTTCGATTGCAATCTTGATTATTGACATAAAATCGCCTGCTGTATATCGCCTGTTGTGTGCCGCCTGCTGCCTGCCGCCTGCCGCCTGCCTCATCCTCACTTTGCTAGAGAAGCAACAGCATCAAGCCCACGACAGCTGTGGCCGTGAGGTAGCTACAGAACGGCATTAGAAATATGAACAAGACAATGCCAAGACTCAGGGATTTGGTGAGGCCCATGCGATGCCGCCGGCGTTGCCAGAGACGCATCAGTATATTGCCATGCCTGCGATGGGGTAAGTGTCGCGATTCGCTCAGCCGGTCCATGGTGGTCACGTTTATCTGGGGCAAGCGATGCGTACGAATGTGGCTCAGCGAGTACGTCGTCCACGATTGCAGCGACGAGCAGTTGGTGTTGCAGCTGGCGTTCGAGGTGTTCTCCGTAGCGTTGGACGCGCTGTGCGGCTGCCTCTGCGGCACGGTCTCTATTAATTCATAGCTATATTGCAGCGGCTGCAGCTCAAATGGCGCCGTCGAGGCTGTCTGGCGGCACAGCTCTTCGAAATGGATATCGTGGCTGAGATTGTTAACGGCAGCGATGCTAGCGCCGTCACTCAGCCACGCGCAAACGTGATCCTCCTCGAATTGCTGTAGCGCAGCCAAGTTGGAGTCGCGGTCGCAGTCGTATTTGGCGACCAGCGCCTTCAACAAAGCTGGCTGCTCCTCGTCATCCCAATGGGAATGTGAGTTGCTCATAGCTGCCCGATCCACACAAAAAGTGGCCGCCTCAAGATCACTGCTGCGCTCCAGCTCGGACTCCGCCTTGATGTCCAGGCAATTCCAAGTCTTCTTATCCAATAGCATCGTGGCACCCATGGCCATCAATGAGCCATTATTGCGGTTGAGCACGCAGTAATTGTTGTTCTCATTCGGCTTAGATAGGGCATACGTTCCATTGGCAAGCTTCAAAGATTCTTTGGTATCTTCTTCTTCCTCTTCTTCTTGTTCTTCTGGAGGATCTTCATCAGAATCGAGCAGCTGCCTGCCTCGATCGAACCATCCAATGCGTTGATCCTTAATCTTGCTTCGCTGCTGCATGCGCTTGTGACTCATCTGCGCCGTCGACGACAATCTAGCACGGGATCTGCCTCTGTTGCCGTACAAGTGAATGGATTTGCGCGAAATGGATTTGCGTCGGCGTCCACTTGAGACACTTTGGGTGGCGGATGTTAGACTACTGCTCGAGCTGGTTGTTATTAAACGACGGCGACAGATGCTCGGCCTGCCGCTCTGATCATTCGACGCCGCCAAGGGCAGAGCATCGTTCAAGTGCGGTGTGACTTCCTGCTCTTGCTTTATCAGCTCCTGGCCATCGGCTGGCCCATCACAGTGGACAATTAGCTGCTGCCGCTGATCATAGAAGGAGCGGCTGCTGCGCGGCGTCGATGTACAAAACGCTGTTTGCAATTGACGGCGATGCATAATGCCCTTTAACAGGCTCTCTTTACGGTGACGCCGCCTCTGTGAAGGAGCATATTATTCTTTTAATGGGCTGTGGCGGCATCAACCACACAAAAGCACGAGGACGTTTATAGGGGGCACGACAACAGGCAGTAAACACAGGCTAAAACACAAGAGGAGACGACAGAAACACACAGATGCTCTTTGCTTGCTTTTCTTACCTCGTCCCGTGGCAGACATTGTCCTCCTCCTCCGCCGCCGCCGCCGCCGTTGCCAATGCTGAAGCGAGATGCGAAGATCTTAAAGCGGGCCGGGGTCTTGGCCGTACCACTATTATCACAAGTCTCACGCAGTATTTCCCGCGGCGGCTCCGAGCCGCCAAACGACAGACGGCCGCCATTTTTGCTGGGCGTTGGTGGACCCGGACGCTTATAGTGTGTGCCCATGGACTTCTTGCGCATACCAACACCGTGGCCATCTGTGGTGCTCAGCAGCGCACTCATGCTGTCGTCCAGGCTGTGTGGCCCATCCTGCCAAAGATGAGTTACATTAAAACACATTAAAGCCATTGGCCATTACTAGAGATGCAACCAACCAAGCGAAAAGCCTCAGCCCTCAAACACTCCCTTCATCTTGATCGCTATGGTTTTTGAATGCTTACTTTAATATCGTCCTCCTGGGCGCCCAGGTCATACTGCGCCGCATAGGCGCTCTTCAAATGCGGCGGCTGCAGCGAGTTCCGATACTGCAGCTCTTCGGCCCTTGGGTTAGCAAAAAAAGGAAATATATTAAAAATTAAATAACACTTAAGTGAACGATGGACGTACGTCATATTGGGAACGGTGCCCAGCTTGAGATCCGTCAGGTAGGTGTTATTGAAGACCTCGCCCTCTTCGTCCTCCATGGCCAGATTGCTGCCCAGATTGGCGGATGGTGCACTTGGCCGCTTGAACGGCTGCCAGTCCTCTACAGCGGGCAGAGATGACATTGCCGGCAGCTCCGCCTCCTGCAGGTGCCGCAGCTGCGTACTGACAATCGCATGTTTCTTTTGCTCCTCCAAAAGCTTCTCATTCAGCCGCACAATCTGAGCGGACAGCTTCCGCGTATGCTCCTCATACTTGGCGACCTACGATGTGTGAACATGAAAAGTATTTGGATTTAGTTTTGGCCCAGAATATCCATGTTCAATAGATTCGGGTAGTGCACAATGAAATAGTTTCCATTGAAGACATGATGATTACTATTATCACAGTCAGTCACTCATATTCTAGCAGTTATGCCAACTCACCTGAGCATGCAGCTTTTCCAGTTCAGCCTTGTGGTTAGCCGCCTCGCGCTCCTGTTTCTCCTTGATACGGCTCACCTCCGCCGTGTACAATGTGCGCTATAGTTGTCAGATTATGTGGTTTTTAGGGTAAGTGGCGAGTGGTACGTGTGAGTGGTGAGTTAATGGGTGAGTACAGGGAGGTAAGTGGTGATTGGTGAGTAAAAGCACAAGGGAGTGGTGAGTGATAAGAGTGAGTGGTGAGTGGGTGAGGAGGTTAAGTAAAACCAAAAGGGAAAATAGGATATCGAAAGCAAACGAAAAAGAGACAAATTTATATATATATATATATATAATATATTTATGATTAGCTTTTCACTATGATGTCGTTACTTTTTGTATACTTTGTTCACTCTTTATTAGAATTGTTGGAATTCAGTCACAGAACACTTATTAAAGCTAATTTCATTTACAAACATTTAAAGAAAGTTTCGGACGTTTTTCAACTCAAAATTCACGCGGACTTTTAAATACTAGACTAATATCAACATTATTGGCCTGAAGAATTAAATATGTTACGCCTAAGACAACGATCAACATCATCACTAGTCTTAACCAGATGTTTTCTTTATGCTCTTTGCATTTTTGTATTTGATAGCATTTTCCTGCTTTACGACGCTGATTCAAATTGTATTATGTATGTGTGTATGCAAAGTGTTTAGTGATAAGTGATAAGAGTAGGTATTGTAGTTGGTGGAGTAGAGAAAGAGAAGAGGAAACAAAGAAAATGCAATTTAATTTACAATGTGATTGACAATCTAGTTAATCTACTTGTTTGTGAATCGTTTGTATGCGTAACTACAATGGCGGGTTTAAGCAACAGCTGGTCGAATCGCCTCTCCTCTGATGATTGATTGCTAGAACGTCTTAATCAGTCCCAACCAACAACACACACATAAATAACATAACACGACAGAACAGGACAGACACAACTACGAAAGAGCAAACATAGATGATGTCCCTCTTAAAGAACTAATATTACATTTCAACATCTACAATACTGAATTCAAATGAGCTCTCACATGACGCTGACTACAGCTGAAATTAGTTTAGACACGGCAGCTCAAGTCGAGAGTGCCCGACTAGGAAATATCCTGGGCCATTGAAAACCCCAAATTCACTTCAAGAAACTAGCCTTAGCGGCTAATTCAAATTATGAATTATTTGTAAAGAAGTAGAGTGAGATTGAGGATGGGCCAACGAAATATATATGATCTCTAATAGGATCTAGGATCTAGGAGTATATATACACAGACAGATCGCATCATCTGTTAAATTTGCTGCAGACTAGATGATTTTCTCTATATATATTTATGATCCACTATTGTGATCTATTATCTATTAGCCAGCAATGAAGAAAGTCATATTAAAATCGTTTAGACATTAGACAACTTTAGCCTTTTGGGTCCACACGAAAAGTGCACAAACTGAAGTCATTAAATTTAGGCATTTGTTATAAACTTTGATATTGAAAAGCTTCAGATATTAATTGCAAAATTAGCTCAAAAAAACATCTAAATGATATATAATATTTGTTTTAGTACAGCGTCATATTGAGCTAATGAGTTATTGTGTGCACGAGAGAACGAAATGTTATAGATATCAAAAACAGTTAAGGCCAGCACAAATCAGACAACAAGAAGCATACGAGTACAATATGTTTATAAACTAGAGCAAGTCGGGCGTTTACTTACCATTTTGGACTTCATTTTTTCCAGTTTGCCCTCCATCTCCAGACGGTGATCCTTCAACCGTTGCTCACAGCGAGACATCTCTTCCTTGGTTTCACGATACTTTGCCTGCAATATCTGGCAATCGAGGTCGCGCTGAATGAGGCTGTCTCGCTGCTGTTTCAATTGCAGCTGGGTTTCCTGCAATTCGCTGAAGCGCTCCATGGTCTGCATCTCAGTTGCCTTTATTAGCTGTTCATGGGCGCTACGGATCTCAGCTAGTTCAGCATTGCACTTTTCCAGTTCCTCATTCAGAAGGTTTTGCTTACGCTTCAGCATTAATTCACGTTCCTTGCTCTTGCTGCGCTCCGCTTCAAGTTCAGTCAACTTATTATTTAGTTCAGACGTCAGGGACTCGTGCTTCTTCTTCATTGCTTCCAGCTCCTGGTGAGCTGCCAATAGTTCTGACTGCAGCTGCTCCAGATTCGAGCGGTCTTGCTCCGACTGCTCAGCACTGGCAGCGGCATTTTTTTCATGGGCTATAATTAGGTCACGCATTGCATCTTTGGACTGCTGCAGCTGGTCTTTCAACTCTGATAGCTGTTTCTTCTGCTGCACTATTTCAGAATTGAGTCCACCAATTTCATGGACCAGTTTCACCTTCTCATTCTCTGTCTTTTTCGCCTGATGCTCCAGATCGCGAATAATATTGTGAGCCTTCTTTGACTCTCTCTCATACTTCATTAGTTGATCACGATATGCATCGCGTTCTGATTCTGCCTCAACGCGTAGCTGCTCTAAGGTGGCCTGCTTCTCCTCCGACCGGTTCGCACGCTCCTTTGTCTTGCGCAAGTCCATCTGGAGACTCTCCTTTTCGTTTTGTAATGCAGTGATTAGCTCCGCCTGTTCGGTCTGCTTTGCCTTGGACTGAGACATTTCCCGTTGTGTTTTGGATAATACTGCTTGTTGTTCGCCCAGTTTAATGGAAATTTTCTCCAATCGCTTGGTGCTCGAGTCCAGCTGTGTTTTGGTCTTCTCCAATTCGTCCTCTCTCTTACAGATCAAGCACTGAACATCTGCCAGCTGCTTTTCGATGATGCGCTTCTGCTCTATCTGCTGTATTTTCTCCTGTTCCAGGTTCAAATTCTTGTGCTGTTCGCTCTTTAATAAGTCCTCTAAATCATGAACCTCTGTTGCAGCTAAATCTTTTTCCAACACCTTCTGCAAAGCCAGCTCCAACTTTTGCTGAGCAGACTCTAGTTTTTGCTCTGACTGTTCAAGTTCGCCCTTTGTCTTCTCCAACTGCATAGATTTGGCCATGATCTCTTTTTGAAGTGTTTTGATCGTAGCCTCGCCCATCTGAAGGAGCCGCGTTTTCTCCGCAAGCTCCCATTGCAGCTCGTTATTTATTTTCTCCAAGTTCTCGGACTTAGCTACAAGCTCTTTTTGAAGCGTCTGGATGGTAGACTCGCCCATTTGAAGAACCTCCGTCTTCTCCGCAAGCACCCGCTCCAACTCGCTTCTTGAGTTCTCAAACAGTTGGGTTTTCTCTTTGATCTCTTTTTGAAGCGTTTCGATCGTAGACTCGCCCATCTGAACGATCTTCGTTTTCTCCGCAAGCTCCTGTTCCAATTCATTTCTTGATTTCTCAAACTGCTGGGATTTTGCCATGATCTCTTTTTGAAGTGTCTCGATCGTAGACTCGCCCATTTTCATTAGCCTCGTCTTCTCCCTAAGCTCCCGTTCCAACTCGCTTTTTGACTTCTCAAACTGTTGAGATTTTTCCATGAGCTCCTTTTGAAGCTTCTGAACCGTAGACTCGCTCATCTGAACGAGCTTAGTTTGCTCCGCAAGTTCCTGTTCCAAGTTCTCTTTTAGCTGGTCAAACTGCTTAGTTTTGGCCATGATCTCTTTTTGAAGCCCCTGGATTGTAGACTCGCCCATCTGAACGATCTTCGTTTTCTCCGCAAGCTCCTGTTCCAATTTTGCTTGTATTTTATTGGCAGCCCTCAGTCCATCTTTAATGCCAGCCAACTCCTGAGACTCGGTCTCAGCATGATTTCCATTTTGTACCGTTGCTGCTTCAGTTTTAATATTAATGTGAAACTTGTGCTCAATGTTGCCCTTTGAGTCCCCATTTGTATTGCTAACGTCATTCTTATGAGCAACTTTTAGATCCTTTTGGATTCGCAGCTCTTCGCCAATATTTTTGCATTCTACCTTTTTCAGTGTCAGCTCTTTCGTAACTTTATCACATTGCATTTCCAATTGACCTAGTTTGCCTGTCAGCCTCAAAATAGTCTCGTTGTGCTGCCTTTGCATTGTGTTTTGCTCCTGTCTCCTTACTTCTTCGGACTGCGCTACATTGCGTTCTAGAACCTTACATTTATCGTTCAATCGCTCATATTTCATCACAAGCTGTTTGAGCTGATTGTGCAAGAATTTAAGCTTCATGGGCAACGCTTCTATGTTAACCTCCTCAATTGCTGGCTTCAAATATGGATTCATGGTGTCCAAGATGCAATCAGAGATGTTGCTTACGACCGTGAGTTCTTCAGATTGCTGCAACATCTCGGATTCCTTCTGCTTCAGCTGGTTCTCCATTCGCTCTACCCAATCTATCAAAATCTTCTCGACTTCTTCCAGGCCATTTTCCGAGGTTGCCTCTAGATTAAATCGAGCGCATATTGTTTGGATGAAGCTCTGCAACTGCTGTTGATTATTGCTTAGTGCCTGCTGAGCCTCGTTTACCAACTGCTCACTATCAATTGCAACCTTATTATCATTCAGCAGCTTCTGAGTTTCGATTATCCGCTTCTGGTAATCAGCCATCTGCTGCTGATAGTCACTTAACTGCTTTAGAGTTACCTTTAGTTGTTGATTAGTAGACTGTAGCTGTTCCTTACTACCATTCAGCTGCTTCTCAGTTTCTTTCAGCTCCTCCTTGCTATTATTCAGCTTCTTCTGAGTTTCGTTAAGCTTTTGCTGATATTCAATTAGCTGTTGCTGGTAGCTATCAATTTGCACCTGGTAGTCGTCTACATGTTGCAGACTAAGATTTATCTGCTCCTGTGGCTCTAGCAAATCATCTTCGTCCAGCGGCTCCTGTTGCTCCTGCCCCTCCTCCTGCTCAGCAGCAATTCTTTCTTCCTGATCATGATTAAACTCCTCCAAAGTATCTTTAAGCTTCTGTTGATATTCGTTAAGCTGCTCTTGAATATCATTCAGCTTCAGATGGGCCGCTTGAAGCTGGCCGTTCGTATCGTTTAGCTTCTGTTGGTATTCACTAATATGCTGCTGGTTCATAAATATTTGGTTTTCCTGATCAGCAATTATTTCTTCCTTAGCCAAAATACGCATTTCAAGATCCTGCAGTTCTTGACTACGAGCCGATGGGTCTTGATTTTCTGTAATCAAGCGATTTTGTAGCAACATACGATTTATACCACAAACCTTAATTAATTCCCTACCAATTTTCGTTATTTTAGCATCCTTCAATTGAAGCTGTTCTTTGACCGGTTCTGGAATCGTCTGGACGGCAATGTCACACTGCTGAGCACTTACTGGAGTTTCTTTATTGGTCTGGACGGCAATGTTACACTGCTCAACATCTACAGGAGGAGTTAACTGACTTTCTTCTTTGATTGTCTGGATAGCAATGTTACACTGCTCAACATCTACTGGTGGAGTTAACTGAGTCTCTTCTTTAATAGTCTGGACGGCTATGTCACACTGTACAACATCTACTGATGATGTTGACTGACTCTCTTTGATTGTCTGGATAGCAATGTCACACTGCTCAATATCTACTGGTGGAGTTGACTGACTCTCTTCTTTGATTGTCTGGACGGCAATGTCACATTGCTCAACATCTACTGGTGGAGTTAACTGACTCTTTTGCGACCCGGACGCCGTCATCTGAGCCTGCAGTTCCTGCACACGTTTCTGTTCTCTCTTGTAGCGGACGGATATATCGGCCAAGCTACGCTCTACCAGGCCCAATATCTGTGAGTGATCAGGCGACAAAGTTATTTCTGGTTGATAAGGCTGTACAATCATTAACAATTCATGCAAAATGCTCTTCTTTTCTCTAGCAATGGCGTCCAGTTGATCGCGCAGATCATCGTTTTCGAGCTCTTTCTCGCGCAACTGCTTGTCAATTACGGAACTAGCTAAAGTTTCCGGTGTGGTATTCATACTAGCCGTCGATTGACTTGTATCGAGCAAATCCGATGAAGCGTTGAGGACCTCACGGCCATTATGCAACTCGGTGCGAGCCTCCTGCAGGCATCGCTCCACCTCGAGTTTATCACGCAACAGACTAGAGATTTCAGCGTCCTTGGTGGTCAACGACTGAGTAGCAGCAGCCAGTCGGAGTTCCAGATTTTCTACCTTATCAAGGCAATCGTAAAGCTGTTCCTCACAGGATTTGTGCTGAGAATTAAATAAATCGGTTAATTGAAGTTTCAAGCAGACTTTCTAAAAAATCTAAAATCCACGAATGATCTTACCTTATCTTATCAAATATTATAGTTAGAGTGTAAATTAGATCGAAATGGGAAATAATTAAAGCTCGCTTAATTTAATTGATTGTGATAATGATCTATTGATATATTGCATAGTTTTCTATAAAAATAAGTTCTCTGGCGTTCATTTCTTCTTTGGGGAAACATTGATTGCACATTTAAGTTGCCTTAAACAGCATACATTTTTATTGAAACTAACTTGGGTGCCTAATTATGTGCTCTGTGTTATATACTTCTACAATAAAACAGACAGAAGGAATCATATGACAACTAATAAAATAGATGTGAATATTCCTGGACTACATGCAGCTGAATATGACTAAATGAAGGTCCCTATGTAAGAAATTAGGCAGTAATTTATACAAGATTTGGTAAATATTTGTGTCTGCTAGCCTCTAGCGCTGCATAAATTTACATTCATTTACATGAAAAATCACAAATATTACAATTTTCTATTATTAGATAACTTAAATATTTGCTAACTATTTAAACCTAAACATATTTAATCTATATACATAGTCGGAATACGATGTTTGTACTTTCCCTTTATCTATATTCTATTTTCAGACATTTTACTTTTTCTGTATTCTACTTTCTGTCTTTAGAATCTACGTAAGCATTTGTACTCTGGATTAAGCAATAAATGTGCGAATGTAATATTATTAGATATACTATAAAGTTGGAACGTACCCTCTCCGCTAATATGTTATAATTATCCTTCAACACCTGCACTTCATCTCTGCTCTGGGCAAGAAAGGCCTCCTTCTTGTTAATCTCTTTGAGCAGCTGTCGTTTTAGCTATTATTGCGGTAGGAAAGAGCGGAATTAATAAAAGATTCAGGTATAAGCGGCGTCTACCTGCGCCGCGTTCAGCACTCAATAACATACATTCTCAATTTCGTCGGGTACGATGTTATGTATGTAAGTACGCTCTTCGCTATCATTTTCCAGTGAGGCCGCAAGCTTGGCCAGTTGCTGCTTTTTCACAGTGTTCTCTGTGAAGAAATTCAATTGCAATTAAGCTTGTTCATAAAAGTCGAAGATATGTTTTCGGTCCATACCTTTACTAAGCGAAGAGATTAGTTGCTCATTCTCCAAAATTTGGTCTTCTAAAACAGTCTTTTCATAGCGCTCGGTCTCCAGCTGAGCCTGCGAAAGTTATTAAAGAATTAGAATATGGCTGCAAGATTAGATATTCTTGAGTTGGTTGATTTCTTACCCGCAATCCTAAAACCTCGCGTGTGCGCTGCTCGAGCAGCACTGTTTTTGGTGTCGACGGAGCGTAATTTGGGCTAACATCTAGTAAGCTGCACAGCTCACGTTGCACTGGATGGGGAGTGGCAAAATTCGTGCCCACAGTCGAATCGTTGTCGATTGAAGCCGAATCCTTACTGTTGCCATCGAGCTCAGAGGATTTTAGATCACCATTATTGTCGAATGTGGCGCCAACAGTTAGGAATGTGAGGCCACGCGGCTGCGACTGGGTCGGAGACGATTCTGCACTCTCAACAATTTCACTGATGCCAGCAATGGTCTCGCGCAAGTGAGAACGATTCATATCTGGATTTTTCATAGCCTGAGTGAAAAATGCCGCCATGTACTGCTGTGTAAGGTCTGGCAGAGTCCTGCAAATATTATGAAAATATTCGCTCGGGCACTGAACGCAAGCGTAGTGCATGAGAAGTGTGTAGACATAGGCATAATCATTTGCCATTATACGGCCATTGCGCTCCAGAAGCGGCTTAAAGTGTGGATACACATCTAAAAACAGAAGTATTCATTATTCACTATAATTGCGTTTTGAGCATCCGAATGCACCTTTTAGAAATGTCTGCAGTTCTCCCGGAGAAAATGGGGATGGGCTTTTGGGCGACGATGCCGATCGTCCAGATGACTGCCCAACTTGTACATACTGGGTATATTGTTTGAAAAAGTCCTCGATTTCGGAATCTTCAAGACAGATAACATTTGTAAGGAAATTGCACTTCTGAACCTAGTATTAAAAGGTAGGAACAGAAATTAATGGATGAATGGGCAATCCCTAGCCGGTCTCAGTAAGGCATTTAACAAACTTACCCACTGCAAGAGTAGCGCTTTCCACATACGTAACTCCATACTTAAAGTCAAAACAAAAAAATACAAAAAAAAAAAAAAAACAAACTAAAGATATACAAATTAAGACTACACGCTAGCGTCAGTTGCCTGCGAAAGAAACAACATTCGTTCACTTTAGTAAATGCCACGGCACAAAATGTGCATCAACATTATCACTATTATAATAAATTGCACTTTTTCTGAAACTTACACGTGTTTCAATTTTCACTCTTGCTTAAATCGACGCTCGTTTGAAACTGTGCAAAACTAATTCCGGACGCTAACAAAATGGGCGCGCTTGTTGCGAATTGCGATACTTTTACTTATCGAATAATTTTGAAGGAGTACCGATTACTCATGTAACAACAGGTCCACTGTTGCGAATATTTTGTTATTTTGTGATATTTTGTGAAAATATTTTGGAAGAAAATATTTTGTAAAGAAAATATTTTATTTCGAAATATATATATATATTTTATAAATGACTGGGAGGTCTGTTTAGTTTGATGTAGTTTTACTTTATGACTAGTTTGTTCCCGTAGACGAAATGAGGTCGACTCGACGAGTGAATTTGTATTCTATGAAGACTTGATTATGATAATTTAATATGCCAAGTCAGGTAGCTTTGAACAGAAACAGAATCGTCAGTATTTATATACATCTAAATAAAAACAAAAACAAGTCGAATAATAATTGCTTTGGCGGTTGCTTTATGAAATTATCATCTCCAATTTGCGCCAATGCTTTACTCATTTTGGCACTGTTGCTTTCTTAAACACAAACAAATATGCAACAACATTTATATTGTGGCAAACGGAAATGAAATTCTCATGCAAAATCACAAGAATTTAGCACAAGCCACGAATTAATTTTTATTTTCTTTTAATACCGGGCCAAACGATAAACACATAACACTTACCGAGAAAGACATTGTATGCTAACAGTGCCAAATTGAGTAAAAAATCGATAGGTACAAAAATGAGTACCATAGCTTGAAAGATTGATGACTTGGTACTCCAACGTAAATTTAAAATGCTGTTATACCTTCTTTATTTCATAATTTATTATTCTTTTTAATTTTTTATTTAAATATACAAACACATATATAGAGCTACATAAACATTTAAATAGAATTTATAAGATTCTATAGCATCGACTATATTGTCTAACTTACGTAATTTCTACATTTTTATCAATATCACGATGATGGCTTAAGATCAGGCATTAAATATTTCAAGTACATATTACGCGAGATTCCACAAATACTCATTTTAAATAGTAACGTCTGCGATTCAGGTACGTAAGTATAAACAGATGTACATCATAAATATGCCCTGAAAATTATAAGAATCGGACATGGAAAACAACATTTAGTTTATAAATCCAGCGTATGTGCAATTGTGTGTGTGTAAATGAATAGACTTAAGATACAATGTGTGCAAGAGCTCCACGGCACGAGGCTTTGTTCATCTCCTGCACTGGCACTTCCCATTACAGTTACTATACTTATTAAACGTGTAAGAATGCTCGGCAGTAGACTAGCAGATACTCTACAATGCCTTCAATTCATGAATCCTCAAAGCTAATTAAATCTCAAGTTTTTATGGTATTCAAGCTATGCCAAAAATACCAAATCAAAGTAGTGAATGTTAACGATATTGGAAATTGAAGGACTGGCACGATCTATGGGGAGAGAAAGAATATGCCCATATTGCATTGTCTATAGCTATTGTTCCAGCTCTGGTCTCTAGGTTCTAGCTTTGTCGTTCATGCGGACAAGCATTACCAAATCGCCTCAGTTCTTAGTCCTGCTGGAAAGTATTTGTAAATACATAATTATATATCCGTCATATGTCAGGAAGCCCTCATACCCGGATTTTCTCATTTTCTATTCACGTTACAAAAACTAGCCATTTGGCACGTTTTTCGCGGGGTATCCCTCGACCGATCAAACATCCCACGGTTCAGTTTGCCGCATAGCTCACGTATGCTGATTTAACTATAATGCCTACCCTATACAACCAGTCATATGCGCCACAGCTCTGCTGTAGGCCAGAGTGGCATGCCATACACTAAGGTAAACGTATCAAAAATCTATTCTAAATCTATTGTCTGAACTATGATCGTAAACTAAACCGCAAATGGGCGAGAGTGTATTAAGGCTTCGGCTCTCCGAGTGCTCAAACACATTCATGGATATCTGTAGATATACATTGTATACAGACTTATACACGTATACATTTGCCATGTGCTCACAAGTTTGATGCATGTAGATATATATACATATACGTACGTATGTATGTATGTACATATATTCACACATATTCCGAATCATTCACTGTAATGTAAATAAACAAACAGTAAATATTGTGTGTGCTGCTGCTGCTGGATTCGATACATACTTAAAAACAAATGCTCGGCCACAAAAATGTTCGAACCGAAATTTCGTGCGGATGGAGAGCCGTAGAGCCGTAGAGCTGTAGAGCCGGAGAGATGAAACTAAAGGCAACAATAACATTAAACGATGTCCGGATCGCTTTGATTTTTCATCAGATCGGTTCAGTTAGCATTTTCGATTGCTCGACGCTCCGGGCCGAATGTAACGCTCTGATTGTGCCGCGCGTTCTTCCATCCAGTTAGCTGGCATCTGCCTTTCCTTAACCAGTGTTCTCAATTAGCCAATTTATGAGCCCAATGGCAACTGGCCATCGCCCCCAATCCCACACAGTGCGCAGCGCCGCAGCAGCTGCGACGCTGGCCATGCAGATCCCCAATGTGACGGGTTCGCTGGAGCGTGGCAAAAGCAGGACGAGCATCACGTCCATGTCGGACGATGATATCATACAACAGAACCTCAAGGAAATCCTAGACATCAAATCGCGAGTAAGTGTGAACCAAGGAGTGAGTCAGTGTCCTCTTATCATTATCGGTGCTGTTGCACCTGGCACCAACGAGAAATTCCAACACTGATTCATCCAAAGTTTAAGGGGCTGTCATACGTGTGTGTGTGTGTGTGCGTGTGTGGCGCAGAGACCATATGAACAGCGCCATCAAAAGTTTCATTCACATATACAATATATATATTTGTACAAATATATACATGTATACATATATATATATATATATCTCGATCGGATATGCACGTCTGTATGCATAATACAAATTTGCAGATGCTCAGATCTTGTGCGAACGTGAGATTATAAACAATGTTGGCACACACACATACACACATTCAAAAGTATGTCAGTTGGTATGCGTGTATGTATGTATATCGATCCATTCATAGCCCAGAATATTGCAGCTTAATATAGGGTAAGCCACGCCTATATACATACATATACGTACATATACATATCTATATGTATGCATATTACGTATGAGCTCTTCATATATAAATATATACATATACATACAGACGTTCTTTTACAATCGTCATTGATTCGCTTATAAAGTGAAACGGGTATATAAGTTTCGTGCAATGCCCACTAGACTTTATGCTTGAAATATAATTATTTACTCTATGGTTACTCCAGTTGGACCCACTGGCAAATACTCTGAAATCCTGCTCCACTCATTCTCTGCTTCTCTGCTTACTGCGCAGTTGACGCAGCGACTGCACTTATAGCCTTTACCATGGGAAATCAAGAGCAATTTTTGAATAGCTTTTGTGCCAAATCTTATGCACTTTATTATTAATGTTAATATAGTAAATTGATATCTAGATTCTATATCCGAAATGGGAAATATTTAAAACGTATGGACCTCTGGAAATTGCACAGAAAATAATCATTTTCCTTCTATTGTGGCACTCAAACTATTATAAGCCATAACTAAATGGCATTTGTATGAACTAGGTTTGGCTGGTCAAATTTTCATATAAGAAATATAGGTATATCATCTATTCAGATAATTTTTTAACTACATTTTCCTTTGCAGGAGGAACGAAAAGCCAATGGACGACTTGTGGCCGTAATTGTTGCCTTTCTAGGTAAGAAGAAGAACAGATATCCCAAAAACCCAATTATATTAAATATATACTTAAATGAACTGCAACTATTATTTTGATAGGTCTTCAAAATATCGATATTTATATATATTCTTGATTAGGACGACAAGCCTATTCGTTCTAGTCATGTCCGTCCATCAGTCAGGCGATCTTCTCTGCGCTTCTCACCTAAGCCTAATCCATAACAGCTCGATCTTCTCTGCGCTTCTCACCTAAGCCTAATCCATAACAGCTTTACAGGAATACTTTTTATGCGAAGTGTGTAGACTTAATGTCTCTTAGTATAAATGAGCTAGTAGTTCCTTATGCGACTAGTAAGAGTATTTGAGAGTCCCATTCGAAAAGTCGAGCGGACGAATGCAGGACAAAAATTCCATTGTAAATTATAAAAAAAAATACAAATTTTCGTCATTCCGATCATTCAGTAGATTTTCATCAGAAACTCATGCCTCAGGAACGTTTTCTCTGCAATTGAATCCATTTAAAAAATTTATTTTTATCATTATTCTTTGGCAGTGATCTTCATGGCTGTGTATCATGCCTGGATACGGAAGACAGCTGCTCTGGCTGGGATGCTGGTGCCCGCTGGCATTATGCTGTCCTACGGCGCCTGGGTGGTGGTCCTGGCCAAGCGCGATAAGCACAGGCGCGCCATGTTTGTAGGTGCCACAACTTGTAAATTCTAAACTTAAACCTTAAACCTTATATACGCTCTTGTTTCTAAATGGCCGTTCCTCCGCTTCGTAGGAGCGGCATATTGAGGAGGTGGCTCTGAAGAACAAATGCGAGCTGGAGCAGAAGCATTCCCGAACGAAGCAGGCCAAGTCAGGCAATCACAGCGACAGCGGCAGCAGCACTCCCTCTTGCAGTCTGCAGTATTCCAATGAACTAACAGTGGGCGGCAAGCATCGAAACAGGCAACGGCGTCACAGACAGCGACAGCGCGAATGCGAAGTGAACCTGACGGAATTGGGGCTGTCGGCCGACGTCAAGGTGCACCGAATAGAGGCCAAAAGGCCAAGCCTTAGGCAAAAGCTCTTCGGCCAAACAATCGCTCATGTGAAGCTATTGGAGGTGCAGTGCGACAAAGCGGACATGACGAAGATAGCGGATTCGAAATCGTCCACAGCCCCTAAGTTGGGTGGGAAAAAGGACAATGAGCCAACATCTTGACACAGTGGCAAGTGCCACAAGTGAAACGCATAGTCTCAACACCGCAAGGGCTGACGCTGAAATGAACTAGCAGAAAGCGTCATTCTGGATTTGCCAATTTTAAGATTTACCAACGTCGCGACGTCAACTGAATATTTGTACTGATCAAATAAAAACATTAAGTTCGTTTGGCAATGAGACGCGTCGAAATTTATAAACTGGAAGCTGAGAGTATATTTATAAGTTTTGCCAAATATATTGCATGTATATAAAATACATTACTTTTTGTTTTCCGTTATCAGAAACACTTCAATAGTTAAATACGATAGTTATTGTCAACATGAGCCATATATCGATAGGAACCTGAGATAATTATAATCGATTGATAGAGCACGCACTAACATAAATGAATTCAAATTATATCGTGTTTCAATCATTTGAAAATGCAATACAAAATTAAAGCTCATTTAAATTAGTATTTGATTGGTTTGTTAAAAAAAAAAAAATTATATAAATTTATTTATATATATATACATATATATATGCATAAAAATATATGTGTTACTGTATTGACCAGAACAATAACATGTATATAATTAATAAAAAAAAATATATTTAAAGAAAAATTTATTTCAAGTCCTTAATACACAAACCAAACTGGAATTTATATCATTAATATTTTGTAATACCAAAGGCACCAGTTGCCAGTGCTCAAGTTTTAAAGTTGTCAAAATATTTTAGTAATTCTAATTTCTAATGAATAAATAAACAAATATTTGCTTATGTATGTTATCGATAGTCAGGTAAAATTTGCCGCTCTTTTAAATGAAATTACTCATTTAGTACTGTTCATCGTGGAACATCATATAGTTGAATTTCAAGGGATTACTCATTTGGAACTGTAAGATATTATTTATTTATTAAAAATTTAAATAAACGAGCTATAAAACTTGTTTTCAACAATGCAAGTCGAATGCTCGGGCTAAATTAAATAGATTTAATCTGGCCGATTTGAACCTTTACATTATCGACGGGGACTTGGCTAAACAATTAGCGATCTGAGTCGTCGGTTCTCACTTTTACCAAATAGACGTCGTGATAATTGTGTATATTTATTAGTTGTTTTTTTTTTTTGTTTTTGTTTGTTTGTATTGTTAAGAAAGCAAAAAACAAAATATTGTGATACTTAAAGTAATTGGCGGCCGATCCAGTTCAGCGTAATGCAGAATTAAATACGTGAGTGTGTGCTGCGTTCTACAGGTAAGTTAAGAGCGGCTCTTAAGTGCACGTCATCAAGTCGGATTCCAGTTGCCAGTGGAAAGAAAGAAAGCAAGCCAACACACAAGTTGAAACGGTGCTAAATTAGGTATCAAGTGACATCTGGTGTGCCTTTATTAAAATTGTGCATACCGAAGAAAAAGAAAACAAAGAAAATACGAATACAAAATATCGCGTAGTAGAACAAGTGTTTCCCATCTCGATCCCACTCACGGCCTGCAGGTAATTGCAGAGAGTGAGAGGCGCGCGCGCCTGCGCCTACGCTATTAGTTGTTGGTTTTTTGTTTACGTTGCTTACGTGTCGCGCGTCGCAAAATGTACGCCCGCGCTTACGTAGTTGTGCTTGCATTTACGTGTCTCGCCGCCGCTGCCAGTCCAGTTATCGAGCACGCCGAAGTGATTGATGAAGGTGACAGTTTTCTGGATAATCCGCATTATCTAAACAATGAGCAGATCGGCGAGCTCTTTGCCCGCCTCAGCCGCGACTATCCAGGACTGGCCCAGACCTACTCGATAGGTCGCTCCATACAGGGCCGTGAGCTGCATGCGCTGGCCTTGAATGCGCCCGCACCGGACGGCAATGGCGACGATCTGCTCCGTCCTATGGTCAAGCTGGTGGCCAACATTCAGGGCGATGAGGCACTGGGCCGTCAAATTGTGCTCTACATGGCCGAATATCTAGCCAGCAACTACCAACTGGATAGCGAAGTGCAGCGCCTTCTCAACACAACCGAAATACATTTTCTGCCCAGCTGCAATCCGGATGGCTTTGCGGCCGCAAAGGTGAGTCACAATTCTATTATTATTAACTCAAACAATGAGTAATTGTATAGGTCGAAGTTTCCATTCAACGTAGTGCACTGAAACATGCTTCGTAGTTACAATATACTATAGCTGACAGATATTCGTCTGAAATGCTATTCCGGTAATAAAATACGTCATAGATATTCCTTTACCATAGGGCTCTGAAACATGTTCATATTGAGATATGTGAGAGACAGTGAGCTAAAATATTATTCGGGTAAAAAAATTCGCAATAATATGAAACCTATGTTGTTAAAATTTTCAGTTTGATATTGAAGGTATTACGTGAGTATATAATGTTTTTTATTTACTCATTAAAATGACAATATAATGGTTATGCCAAAATGTATCAAATTAGCTAAAAGAGGCGTGAAGAGGCATAATACGTCAATCATACAATCATATTTTTTAATATGATCAGAGTGTGATACAGCTAACCAGGGATTGGAATTTAGTTAAACCCAAATCTCTAGTATTAGAATAAGTATTTTGTACAATTTGGAGAAGGGGATATACAAACATATATACAGTATTTGTGTTTTACTAAATTCCAATCCCTGGATAGCTCTATCACACTCTGATAATATCATAAAATATGAAGGAGAAGTTAACACTTGTGCAATAATGTGTTTCTCATAAAATAAAGCCCATAAGGTCAAGCCAGGCGCACTCAAAATAAGAATATTGTTCCCCAGCTGAATCATTAATCGTAAAAAATTCCTAAAAATTTATATTCCCTTTAGAAACATTTTTAATTCGTTGAATTTTTTAATTTTTTTTATCAAAACATTCACTGAATTATATAGAAAATAAAAAATGCTATTCCCTAGGAATTTCGAATTATGGGAATTGACGTAACAGCACTACGCTGGTATCAGGGTATATCCTAGTCGGGCACACCCGACTATAGCACTCTTATTTGAATATAATAGCCAAAAATATGGCATATGACCAAATATTCGTTTAAGAAGAGACAATAGAAGCACAGCCAAGAAAAGAGAGGGGGAAAAGGTATATCTACGTAGTCTATGTCTCCAGCTGTGACGCTCTGACTCACTTTATGATTCGTATTTGTTGTAGTGCGAACAAAAACCAGTGTTGAATAGATTTGATCCGGCTTTCGTTGCCCTCAATGCTGCATATTGTGTTTGCATTCCTTTCGAGCACTGATCGCCTGCTCTCCCAATGGGAAAGCTGCACTCGCTCCCTTTCACAGCTCAATCAAAACTGAAACACTTCAAGTCGGAACTGAGTGGAGCAGTGCTTGGCCTAGTTTCTGGTTTGGTTGTGTGTTGGCTGGTTTGTTTGAACTTGTGTGAGGTCGATTCAGCACGATTCGTTAATTAGCAGCTGGGGATGCCCATCGAGCTAAGTGCTTGTGTATATGTACAAGTAGTCCACTTGAGTGGAGATCTATTCTTCGCCTTTGTCGGATACTTAAAATGATGAGTTGGGATTATTGTTGGTTTGCAATACTAAAAATGTGTTAATATTGTCTGAAATACTCCTTGAAAGAGTGCTAATTGAAGTTGACTTGCAATTATTTGCAGTCTTCGATTATCGATAACATATCGATGATTACAAAAATATAAATATCTGTAGCTTGATCTTTTTCGCTGCATATGCTATATCGAAAAATAAAATTTACTTTAAAGAGCCGTTAAAATATCGATTATTGATAACATGTCGATAACTATAAAGGTAGTTATATATAAAGATTGAGCTCTTACTCTTCGTTTCCTAAATTGTAGAATGCATTTAATAAGAGTTACATTTCAGTTGGCTACAGTGCTAGTTTATCGATAACATATCGATTACTATAAAAGTATATTTATCTCAATCTGGATACATTATTAGGAGCACTTTCAATAGACACCTTTAAGTTACATACATACATAGTTTGTTAATTAATTTGTGAGATATCAATAAGTAGGAATCGATAAGTCTAGTTCCTAAAGCTGCGCCTGATCTAATTTATTAATAGCATAATCACTTACAACCTGAGTTTTTTTATACCCTGAACCCATTTTCAATGGGAAATCAGGGTATAATGGTTTTGTTGAAATGTATGTAACAGGCAGAAGGAGGCGTGGCAGACCCCACAAAGTATATATATTCTTGATCAGGGCGACGAGCTGAGTTGATTTGGCCCTGTCCGTCTGTCTGTCCGTCTGTCCGTATGTATGAACGCGTCGATTTCAGAAGATATAAGAGCTAGAGACTTCAAATTTTTTTTAAAATGTCCGTAATTACAGCGCGCATATCAAGTTTATCATTAAAAATCGATAACTCATCCCAATCTTTTTTTATCGATAAAAAACCTTATCGAAAACCAGTTATAAAATGATATCTTCTACACCTTTATTGCTAGAGTCTCCAAATTTTTAATGTATGCTTATATGCAATTTATACAATTTCGGTTTTTGTTAAAATTTACCCCCCACCTTTAAATTCACCCCCTCACCCTCACTTTTGTAAAAAGCGTATTTCAAATACTAGAGACTTGTGCTTTGGCAATTACATGCATATAGTACATGTTATAATCATAATCTAAAAGTTTCATGAAATTCGTATGTCCACAAATTAATTATTAAGCAATTAAGTTCTCATAGTAAGCGCTCACTGCCGCCCATGCGTGTTTATGCTTGTGTGTGTATATGTATGTAATTGTTTGTGTATGTGTGTGTGTGTATGCGTTTGTGTGTGTGTGTCGCAGTTCGCAGTTCGTGTCGTGTTTCTTATGTAAGGTGAAAGACGCGAAAAATTATTGAAATATCTATTGTTCCAAGGGTTCAGGGGATCTCGTAGTCGAGCAGTCTCGACTAGAGCTTTCTTACTTGTTTTAATATAGGTTGGTATGGATCTCAAATAAAATTATTTAAAAACAAACATTAACAATTTTATACCGTAATGCGTAGCAGATTTTATCGCCATTATATTTATTTTTACTGAGGAGAAACTGATTATCCACATCTTAGCTGATTCAAGGGATTGTAGGGCTATGAAATCGATATGAAGCGGAATAATATAGATTACATTTACATAATTATGAGTATGGCATCGTGATGTACATGAAATACACACATGAAGTTCAAGTAAGCAGCTCGCATTTCCATGAAATCCATATCAGGTATTTGATCCTTCCGCATTTTGAGTGTGAAGCAACAACAAACACTGTGCAACAAAGTTAGAGTTTTTGTTTAATGAAGTAATATAAGTAATACAGTGTTTGATTCTGATTATTTCCAAAGCCAATACAATGAAATAAAGCCAATAATAAATTACCCATTCACTAGAGTATTGCAAAAACCCAAATTGAGATAAGGTTTGCGGCAAGCAATACATTGGGGAACAATGCGGAATGTGCGATAACCAAGAAATTATATGAGAATGTATTTATATTTGTGTAAATCTTTTAATTAATACTGGTCCAATAATTTTTGGCTATCGCTCAATTTAGCATATTGCTCTCTATACATATACATCTATTAGAAAATGTTTTCGACTGTGTCATAAGTATATACAAGGAGAGAGATAGAGAGATAACCAAATAATAATGTATATATATTTATTATATATGTACAAATATTAGTATTATTATTATATGGAATGATTAAATTCAATTGCAGTTCATCAAACTGGGAAACAGATACGAACGAAATATTTTATATAAGCAAAGTTTTCATATATGTATTTTGTAAATCATATGAGTTTTTAGAGTAAACTATATAGAAAGCAAAATTATTTGCTTTAAATTTATTTAAAAACACAATACGAAGAGTATTTCAACTTCTATATTGAAACTAACATATCTCTCATACTTTTATATGTGTACACAACTCTATGTATATTTAGTTCTATTTGTATAGTCGCTTATCGCTCGCTCGCTCGCCTTTAATGGGGGCCATTAACGCATTGGGGGTGACTTTGAAATATTATCGCAATATCGACAGTGTAATTGGATGAAGCTTAACGGGAATTGTGGCTGTCATGTGTGCCTTATGTCAGCCTTATGCGACATTCAGACACCTGTTGCAGGTAGAGACTTTTACCATGGTGTCGAGAACTCGAGCTCTTTGATTGCTGATCTCTTTTGAGACAGCCAGATCTATAAATAAAGACATTACGATGGTTTATAACAGTGCTTTTGTAGACTTTGCCAACCAGATGACGTCACACGCTGCAACTGTAATTGCAGCGGCGACAGGAAACCTGTTTAGAAGGGGCTGCAGCCACTGCGTCAACGATGACGATGTGGACTCCAGTCAGATCTTATAAAGACCGTATCTTTAACCGGTTTGCTGTTCGCACTGTTGCAAGTGTTGTTGTTGTTGTTGTTAATGTATACATAGACTAAAAAATATCTTAAAGTCAACAATATTGCTCTTGCCAACAATTATGAATTTTTATTGATAATATGAAAATATGGAATATACATGTATATAATATAATATATGTACATTTATAGCATATGCATTCATTATACCCTGAACCCATTGAAAATGGGAAAATCAGGGTATAATGGTTTTGTTAAAAGTATGTAACAGGCAGAAGGAGGCGTGGCAGACCCCACAAAGTATATATATTCTTGATCAGGGCGACGAGCTGAGTCGATTTGGCTCTATCCGTCTGTCTGTCCGTCCGTCCGTATGTATGAACGCGTCTATCTCAGAAGATATAAGAGCGAGACTTGAAATTTGTTTTCCTAAGCCCGTGTATATCACGCGAATATCGAGTTTTTCTCTATATGTCGATACCTACTCCCGATATTTTATTATCGATTAAAAACCTTATCGAAAGCTAGTTATTTAATTATATCTCCTACACCTTTAGAGCTAGAGCTTGCAAATTTTAAATGTAGACTTGTATGTATTTCATATAATTTCGATTTTTGTTGTAATTTACCCCCCCCCCCCCCTATATTCACCCCCTCACCCTCACCTTTGTAAAAGGCGTATTTCAAGTACTAGAAACTTGTGCTTTGAAATGTACACACATTTTAGCCATATGATTAAGATTGTACGTCTAGAAATTAAGTTATTCAACAAATAAATTCTTATAATGTTGCCCACACTGCAGCGCAGCCCAAGCGCAGTCGCTGCTTACTACGCAGTTAGCAGAGCGCGTTCTAATACGTGCGTGTGTGTGTATGTGTGCCGAAAAGAAGTGCAGAGTGATTAGAATATCAGATTAGAGGGTTCAGGGTATCTCCTAGTCGAGCAGTCTCGACTAGAGTCTTCTTACTTGTTTTAAATTGAATTGAAATCGAGGTTCACTAATGAGATTAGCTTGAGAGTTGATTTACCAATAATTTCAAATCGGAATTGAATTTATTGAGTAAGTCAACTATGAGCGACTAGCAGATTCCCTGCGAGCCCTCAGCCGCGCACTCCGAGGATTCGATGCATGTTTTATACATGCAAATAGAAAAGCAATATACACACGCATACACACACACACATGCACAGATAACCACGCTCTCTGTTTACTGCGCAGCTTATGCAGGGAAATTTCATATTGAACAGCTTTTGGCCTTCTTCTTAAATTAAATTTTCCAAGCGTAAGAAGGACATTCATATGAATGCAGTATGTAGTAAATGTTTGTTAAAGCTAAAGCCTCTGGGCTGGGAAAGAAAATGGAAAGTAATTTAATAAACAAATGAGTCAAGTTATAAACAGTCTACTTATATGCACATGGCTTTAGGTTAGGTTTAGATTGTCTTGATAAAAATATAGATAATTTGTATAAGGTCTTGGAACTTATCTTCAATTTCCCCGAGCATTACTCTCCGGCTGACCAATACTGAAATAATAGATACCAGACTATCGCAACTATTGCAAAATCTCCTAACCAAGTATATTCTAATATTATGGATCTACTCTAGCCACTTAGTTGCAAATTATTATAATATTTTATTTTTGCTTACTCAAAACCTAGTTGATAAAAACTAAGTAAAAAAGTTCATCTATAAAGGTTATTTGAATTTACCACTCACAATTCATTATAATGTTTTAAAGAGTGAGTCCTTCCACATTAGTACAAAATGATTATGCCCTGAGTGGATGCATGGTATTAAAGAAATAAATTACGTGCAAAGAGCAGCATTATAAAGAGCTCTAATCATTTATGACTGTTAAGGAACTATGAATAATAGAGGTATACCTAATACATATACTCTTTTAACTGATTACTACGCCGGCATTAGTCGTTAGGTTTATAATCTAAACACTTTATCGGATGAATGTGTGTTTATAGCGTATTTATGGTGTTTAGCATCAACTACAAAGAGTTACTTTCAAAGAAAGAACTATGCTTAAAGACCATGAAGTACTTCGGACAAAACGGTTTCAAAAGCTATTTCATTTTACAAAACAAAAAGGAGGGAAAAGAGAAAAAATCTAGGGTATTATCTAGTTAGCGTTTGACGAGGAGCCCTAGGAACCTGAAAACATTTGCCGCTGAAAACTTTATTCTTCGTTTGATGACATCTATGTCATAACTACTTCGTTATAAAGGTCGTGTGTTATTCTTCGCCTTTGATATTTATAAATACAACTGTAAAAGTCAACAACTGTGTGTGAAATAACTAAAGGTTGCTCTAACATGACAACTGAAGAAAAATCTTTTGTTCATTATTGAAGATGAGCTTGGGAGTTTCCCCTCGGCTGTCGTGCAAATTTGAGCTTTGATTTGATGCAAGCTGCTTATTAAATTAACATTTTTGACTGAGCAATTGCTACGTGTCGACCGGCGTCAGCAGCGACAGCGGCAGCGGCAGAGTCTGAGGCGGCGCTCTGATAAGAACGCAACACCCGATTACACTCTCCAGTCGCGCGGTGTGCGTACGTGGGTCGCCCACGCGAAAGTTTTCAAATGAATGTAAATTGTCAGCTGTGACGTCACTCGGTCAGAGTTATCGATTTTTGTGTGTGTCCAAGCAAGCCTGAAATATTTATATCCTTTCAATTACGGCCCGTGCGTTGGCGTTGGCTTTGCTGACGCTGAACATGACGTTCACAACGCTGCCAGCGTCAACAAGCTGCCTCTGCTCTACAGACATATTCGCTCCGTGCGCTCTCTCTCTCTCGGCTGCCGTTACTCTCCTTGACTAACTTGCGCAGGCGCCTGACTTGCATCTGGCAACGCCGCCCGCACTCCGCAAAAACCCAAACAGCTGTGCGCGAAAAAAAATCAATTCACACGAGCGGCAAATAAACGAAATGAAATACAAGAAAGGAAAATAAAAAACGAGACTGGAAAAATGTAACACAATATCAACTGAAAACTATTAATTTGTGCCTAAACGCAATGCTGTCTCAATAACAACAACTAACACGAGCGCATGTACGAAGCGCTGCGACAACAACACAACTCGTGACCGACTAGCGCGCAAAGCTCTGACGCGCTCTCTGCCGTGTAATTTCCCTACAATTATCGCACATCGTCGCTCTCGAATAGTGTTGGCAGAGGCGGTGGCGGTGGCGGTGGCGACGCTTCGGCGACGTCGACAGCGGCTGCGGCAGCGACAGCGACAGCGGTGGGACAGCGGGCAGCCAGCACGGGCTTAAGGCCAATCAACGCAGCGAATTTTCAAACAGTACATTTTTTGAAGCTGAGCCGAGCCGAGTGGGACTGCTGCATAATAACAACAAATAGGCGCAACACAACAATTGTGACCCAAACGAACGCCGAAGCACGCGGGCTTCGAGCTGTATCTAAAGCGGGCCGCTTCAATTTACAAGCCAGTGATAACTAGCACCGAGCAGAGGCAGCTGAAACACCAGCAGCACCAGCAACACCATTATTAACAGTTCAAGTAACGGTTAAAAGCGGAACATTTGGAGCAATTGGACAAAATGCAGTGGATATTGTTGATTGCTTTAATACCGTTAGCCGTGCAGAGCTACATTATCAAAGAGGACGAGAGCTTCCTGCAGCCGCCGCAGTACACCAGCCAGGAGCAGCTGGAGGATTTGTTTGCACGCCTGGAAAAGGCCTATCCGGAGCAAGCGCGCGTCCACAGTCTTGGCCGTTCCCTGGAAGGACGCAATTTGATAGCCCTTCAAATCTCGCGCAGCGCTCGGCAACGGCCGCTGCTGACGCCACCCGTCAAATATGTGGCCAATATGCATGGAGACGAAACGGTGGGCCGACAGCTGCTAATCTACTTGGCCCAATATCTGTTGGGCAACTACGAGCGCATTTCGGATATTGGCCAACTGGTTAACACGACGGATATTTACCTAATGCCCACCATGAATCCCGACGGTTATGCCCTGTCCCAGGTAGGTGTCAATGCCAACCAACCAACCAGCCAACCAGCCAGCCAGCTACATAGAAAATTTCATTCAAATTGTGGAAAAATCAATATTTGTGAAATTTTATACACTGTGTAGCTCTAGCGGCGTTTGCAGATTTTTTTTTGCTGTTCCCTCCCGGTGCCTACGTTACTATCGCGACGCAATGCCGACGCGCTGCTGTTGCGCACTTACGTTTGGATTGCGTTAGGGCACAATTCTCTCCGCACGCTCAATTATTGTTGACATATTGGGAAAGCTTGTTGCTATGTTGTTGTTTGTTTGTTTATAATAAAACGTTGGGTGGTTAGGCTCTAGTAAACACACGTAAACCAATACCATTGAGAACTGTGTGTATTTATGTATATGTATATGTACATATGTATGTGCTAATGCGTGTGATAGCTTTTTGCTATTGATATTCATTCTTGAATATTCCGCATGCACTGAGTAATTGATAATAGTATCGACGTCATTCGCTGACACTTGGCATCGTAATCTCGGCTAATATTTACGCCCACATACGAAGTGAGCGTGCCATACGTGATGGCTTTTCGGCTATCGATATTCATTTCAGATTCATATTTGCCCAGAATAGCCCATAAGTACTTGCAAAAATTTCCCTCCCCTCGACTGCGCTTTGAATGTTGGTACATTAGATTGCCAGCAGCTACGCAGCATAGAGAATGCAAAAACAAGAAATTCCCCTATCATTATGGCAGGGATTTTTTGCGTTGTTTGCTTTACACTGTTTTCTTTTTTTCGGGTGGGCGCAGAGTTCGTTTGCAACTGGAGTGCGGTACTTTACGTGATCGATCATTGTGACTAACCTACATACATACATATGTAAATATGGAAATGCATAGGCATTTATATAATTTATACATATGTGATATACAAATGTAGGCCTATGTGTATGCATGTGTACATATTTTTGCTTGTTTTATATTCTATCGTTGTTGTTTTGTTCGCTTATTAATGCAATCGGACTGCGCCAATTATCTCTGCCCATCTCGCTCGCACGCTCGGTCGGTCGGTCGCTCATTCACTCATAGGTTAACTGTGCTTTTGCGATTGACTGACGCTCGCTCCAATTAAAAGCTGCGCTAATGTGCTTCTGATTGGAGGATACTGCTTGTTTTCATTTTATTTATGAATTTTTATTTTGCGTTATCGTAACCTGATTTACGCACGCTCTCTCTCTCTCTCGTTCGCTCTCACTGTCATTAATTGGGCATTTTTTATGGAATATGTTGCAAGATCATTTGCGACCACCTGACTGTCATATTAAAGACTAGTTTGGTCAACTCTTTGCGTGACGTGCGCGCGCTCTGAATGCCAAATTGGGCGCATGCCTGTATAAGCACAGGTGCAAGGCGGACAGACGGGCGGGCAGGTGGTTTGTCGACCGTATAATAACTCACATAATCGACAAATTAATGAAGCAATATGCTCACTCTCTCCCTCTCTCTTTCTGTCTCACAGGAGGGCAACTGCGAATCACTGCCAAATTATGTGGGACGCGGCAATGCCGCCGGCGTCGATTTGAATCGTGACTTTCCCGATCGCCTGGACCAACATCATATCAACCAGCTGCGCAGCCAGTCCCGGCAGCCGGAAACAGCCGCCCTCGCCGAATGGATATTGAAGAATCCGTTTGTGCTCTCCGCCAATTTCCATGGCGGCGCCGTTGTCGCCAGTTATCCGTATGACAACTCAATGTGAGTATATAGTGTATATAGCTTATCCGGCTTCAGTTTCTAAATCAAGCAATCAACTAACCTAGCGCCCACAATGATTGCTGCGAGGAGAGCCTCACGCCGGATGATCGCGTGTTCAAGCATCTGGCGCACAGTTACTCGGACAATCATCCGATCATGAGGCGTGGCAACAACTGCAACGACAGCTTCGCCGGCGGCATCACCAACGGGGCCAACTGGTACGAGCTATCGGGCGGCATGCAGGACTTCAATTATGCCTTCACCAATTGCTTTGAGCTGACCATTGAGCTCTCCTGCTGCAAGTATCCGCCGGCGAGCAGCCTGCCGGAGGAGTGGCAGCGCAACAAGCGAGCGCTGCTCCAGCTGCTCAGGCAGGCGCACATTGGCGTCAAGGGCCTGGTGCAGGACACCAGCGGCTATCCCATACCAGACGCCACCATCATTGTATCCGGACTGGAGGACAAGCCCATACGCACCTCGAAGCGCGGCGAATACTGGCGCCTGCTCACGCCTGGCCTCTACAGCATCTATGCGGCTGCCTTTGGGTAAATCAACCGACTTGATACAAAATTGTTGCCCAAACGACTCTAACGACTCTTGTATAACCCATTGTTTATTTATTTTCTGGCTTGCTATGCAGCTATCAATCGAGTGTGCCGCAACAGGTCCATGTCACAAACGAGAACGCCGAGGCGCTGCGACTGGACTTCAAGCTGACGCCCGTTGAGAGCAACTTTGATGGTATTAGCAGTTATTACAATCCATACTTTTTTAGGCATTAAAGCGGGTGCCCAACTGCAACGGCGACAGCCAACAGCAACAGCCAACAGCCAACAACAAACTACAACAACAAGAACAACAAAAGCAACAGCAACAACTTAATGATACCACCAAAATGCACTGCACCAAAACGCATCGGGGTCTATTGCCTAAATTACTAAATAGAAGCCATTGTTAACATTAGCATTTGTAAAATTCTTAAGCAAGTGCACGCTTGCCACGCCCACCCATACGCATACACACACGCACACACATGGATATTTTCCTTTTGTATATTTTGCATTATCATAAAGTATTCGTTGTTGCTTTAACTTTTTCTCATATTTTCGAATTTATTATCTCATGTCTTAGGCATGCTCTCTCACTCATACACTCTCCGCATCTCGCTCGCACTGGTTCCTTGTATAAATATCAATTTGATTTGCACATTTACATAATTATATATATATATATACCATGAATTCAGATCAATCAGAATCGTCTGCCCCCAAATCAGTGCGTGATATAGTTACAAAATCAAACCCAGCCCAATCGAGCCATACAATGGCCTAGACGAGATTTTAAATGCCTGTTGTCTATCTCTCTTTTTCGCTCTCTCCCCACACTCTCCGCTCCTCTGTCTCTCTATTATACACAAATATATATAGACATATGTACACACATATATTACTTAGCCGCTTTTTAGATGCAAGTAAAACGAATATGAATCCAATTATGTAACCGAATTAACCTTATATATATACATATATACGATGACGATATATATATATATATAGATAACCATATATAAACCTCAAATATCTCCTATATATATATATACAAACATATACACGTATATATTTAGACAGCATATGTTAACGCAAGATTGTTAAATGTTTTTTTATTATTCAAGCAACAGAACGTCTGAAATATTGTTAACATACATTTACATATTTGTATTATATGTATATATATATAATATATAAATACATATATATACATAGCAAACAAGGCACACGAAATCGAACGAACAGGCAAACAAACAACAAACAAACAAACCGTACTCAAGTAATAGATCAAGTAAAACCAATCAAAAATCGAGCATAAAATAAAATTTTTGATTTTTGCGTAGTGCGTTTTATTTTACTACTAACAGCAATTCAAGAATTATATATAAATATATACATATATATAGATAACATTATATATATATATATATGTTATAAAATTTAATATCAAGTTTAATCAACATTTTATTCTAAAGAATTGCACTAAATTTTAATCAAATTACTATAAATAGCGAGTAATCCGTTTTATCAATTTTAATAAAATTCAGAAAACTATATATATATAATATCTATAGAGACCTAAACCCAGATCCAGATCCATATCCACCTATGGTTCATAGCGGCCACTGTACTGGCTTTTCGGAACGGAACTAGTTCAATATACTACGCGAATTGTTTCTTGTTTTTTCATTCAGTTTCGGTGTCTGTTCGAATAGAGTTAGATATAGTCACACAACAACATATATCAATATGAACTCAGGGTTTTTGGTGTGCTTTAGTCGGTCGTGTGGCTGTTCGTGACCTTTGACCTATTAGATCATTCAAATTAAGTACGATTCTCAATTATCCTCAACAATTTAATGATAATAAATAACAATTGCAAATCCAACTTGAAATCGTAGTGTTTGCTGGCTTTATTTAAATTTCTATTTTAAGTTCGTTCAATTTTCATTTGAAATATTTTTTTTTGTTTTTTTTTTTTTTGCTTGGGCCATGGACTCCATTTAAGTTTCTGTTGTTTTTGTTGTAGTCTTTGGGGCTGTGGGATCTCGTTTTGGTTCGCTTTAACCTATTGATCTTTCCCATTGTTTTCCCAGGCAAGTTTCGCAAGCAAATTGTGGAGCGAGCGGAGCCGGCGGAGCAGCTGAAGCAGAAATACGATGGCTTCCTAACGCCCACAGAGTTCAAGCATCACAATTTCGTGGCCATGGAGAGGTGAGTCTGCTGTCCTGCTGTCCTGCTGTCCTGGTCCTGGTCCTGGTCCATTGGCCAACTACTATATATGCCCATCCCATTGCAGTTATCTGCGCAACCTGAGCGCCAGCTACCCGACGCTCACGCGCCTCTACAGCATTGGCAAGAGCGTGGAGAACCGAGATCTGTGGGTGATGGAGATCTCCACCTCACCGGGCAATCATGTGCCGGGCGTGCCGGAGTTCAAGTACGTGGCCAACATGCACGGCAACGAGGTGGTCGGCAAGGAGATGCTGCTGCTGCTCACCAAGTATCTGCTGGAGCGCTATGGCAATGATGATCGGATCACGCGGCTGGTGAATGGCACACGGATGCACTTCCTCTATAGCATGAATCCGGATGGCTATGAGGTGTCGCAAGAGGGCGATCGCACCGGCGGCGTGGGCCGGCCCAACGCCCATATGGTGGATCTGAATCGCAATTTTCCGGATCAATATGGCACGGATAAATACAACAAGATCACGGAGCCAGAGGTGGCTGCCGTCATGAACTGGACGCTCTCGATACCGTTTGTGCTCTCGGCCAACCTGCACGGCGGCTCCCTGGTGGCCAATTATCCGTTCGACGACAACGAGAACGACTTCAATGATCCCTTTTCGCGGCTGCGCGACTCTAGCATCAGCGGCCGCAAGCTGAATCCCACCGAGGACAACGAGCTGTTCCGCCATTTGGCGCTGGTCTATTCGAAGGCGCACGCCACCATGCATCTGGGCCAGCCGTGCGCCCTCTTCCAGAACGAGCTGTTCACCGACGGCATCACCAATGGCGCCCAGTGGTACAGCGTGACGGGCGGCATGCAGGACTGGAACTATGTGCGTGCCGGCTGCATGGAGCTGACCATCGAGATGGGCTGCGACAAGTTTCCGCTGGCCAAGGAGCTGCCCCAGTACTGGCGCGACAATCGCGAGCCCCTGCTGCGGCTGATCGAGCAGGTGCATCATGGCATCCATGGCTTCGTGCGCAGCAGCATTGGCACGCCCATTGTTGGGGCAGCCATCGCCCTGGACGGTGGCAATCATAAGACCTACAGCGGCACCTTCGGCGACTACTGGAAGCTCGCACTGCCCGGCCGACACAATGTGACGGTGCTGTCCGATGGCTTTGCCCCGCTGCGCGTCGAGGTGGAGGTGCCCGATGCGGAGCCCTTTGGCATGCGCCTGGACGTCACCCTCATGCGCGACGATCCACAGCACTGGGCGTCCGCCAACGATTTCCGCATCATCGAGAACGTCGTCAACACCAGATACCACACGAATGCCGAGCTGCGCAATCGCCTGGCCGAGTTCGAGAATCAGAATCCGCAGATCGCCAGCTTTGGCTATGCGGACAATGAGTTCAGTCGCCACTTCAATTACCTCAAGCTGACATCCAATGTGAGTAATCGGATGAGAAAGTCGTCCTACCCAACGATCCTTCCCTAATGATCCTTTCCTAATGAACATTCCCCAGAGATCCTTCTCGAATGATCCTTTCATAATGATCATTCCCTACTGATCGTTCCCAACTGATACTTCTCTAATGATCCGTCCCTAATGATTTTCCCCAGTGATCTTTCCCCAATAATCCTTCCCTAATGATTTTTCCCCAATGATACTCCCCTAATGCTCTGTCCCTAATTATATTCGCTAATGATCCTTCCCTAATGGTTTTCCCCAATGATCCTCCCCTAAAGATTTTAGCCAATGATCCCCCCTAAAGATTTTACCCAATGATCCTTCCCCACTGATCCTTCCTTGACGATCCTTCTCCGTTGACCATTCTCTAATAAGCCTTCTCCATTGATAATTTCCCATTGATCCCTCTGTAATTGTCTTTTCCCAATGAACCTTCCGCTTCCCCATCACAGCTTATTTGCTTCCCATAAACTAACTCTATGTACTGATTCTCACTCTCTCTCTCTTCCTCTCAATCTCATCCACCACAGATCGGCGAACCGGAGGAGCACAAATACAAGCTGCTGGTGATTAGCTCGCTGTTTGATACCGCCGCTCCACTGGGCCGGGAGATCATGCTGAATCTGGTGCGCCATTTGATCGAGGGACACAAGCTGCAGGAGGCGTCTGTGGTGCAGCTGCTGGAACGCAGTGTCATCTACTTTTTGCCGCAGACAGAGAAGTTCGATCCGATCTTCGCCATGTACAATGCCAAGTGAGTGAAGCTATGTGACATAGCAGCCGCATAGCTCCTGCTAAATGCGAATATTTACAGCAATTCCGTGTGTGATCCCATGATGTCCGAAGAGCTGGCCGAGCGTATTCTCAGCCCGGAGACGGAGCCAGCCAGGGATGTGCTGCTGCAGTTCTTGCGCAACGAACGCTTCGATCTGATGCTGACATTCAGCGGAGGCAGCTCGGATCTCAGCTTCCCCCATGCCGATTCCATACTGGAGAAGTTCGCCCACAGCATCCGGCGCACCGAGTTCAATTACTCCCCGCTGCAGTGCAGCAGCTCGGCCACGCGTCAGCTGCATCACGACGTCACTGAACGGCTGACCAACCTGTTGTACAACATGTACAATATACCGATGTTTACGCTGGGCCTGTCCTGCTGCCGGATGCCCGTGCACACTGAGATCGCCTCGGTGTGGCGCACCAGCATCGAGAAGATTCGCAACTTCCTGGCGCTGGTGCGAACCGGCATCACGGGGCTGGTGCAGAACGATAGGGGTCAGCCGCTGCGCGAGGCATTCGTTCGGCTGGTGGAGCACCCGACCATCCACAATGTGACACGCAATGCGGCACGATTCCAGCTGATGCTGCCCAAGGGCCTCTACGGCCTCGAGGTGGGCGCGCCCAACTACGAGTCGAAGATCGTGAAGACGCTGGTGCAGCAGGACGTCTTCAGTGACCTGGGTGTGATCAAGCTCAACGGCTACAGCCTGATCAAGGGCGAGGTGACGGAGCTGAACACGCTGAGCAGGACAACCACCAGCCTGACGGGCCTAGTGCTCGACGACAACAATCATCCCATACGCAATGCCAAGGTCTCGCTCATCCAGCCGCCGGGCTGGACGCACGTGCGCAACTTCACCAACAGCCTGGGCGAGTATCGGCTGTCGGCGGTGCCCTTGGGCGCCATTACGATCAAGGTGGAGGCTCCGCGTCACTTCGAGGCCACGCGCGATCTCCGCCTGCCGCAGCCGGGGCAGCCCATCCAGAATGTCATCTTCCATCTGAAGTTCAATGCGCATGTGTTTGGTCTGCCGCGCTTCCTCTTCATCATCGTGGCCAGTGTGCTTATCATAGTGGGCGTGGTCATGTGCGTACTGTGCGCCCAGTTCTGGTTCTACAGACGACATCGAGGCAAGATGCCCTACTACAACTTCTCGCTGCTGCCGCAGAAGGGCAAGGAGCAGTTCGAGCTGGACGACGATGCTGGCGACGATGGCGAAACGGAACTCTTCCGCTCGCCCATCAAACGTGAGTGCAACACACAATTGAAACATGCATTTGCAATTGTAATTGAATTTACCCAATTCCCTCCCCTAAAGGTGGCATGACCATACAGCCCTACTTCGATGAGGAGCAGCTGGAGCACATCCTGCACACGGACGACGAGGACGATGACGAGGATGGGCATGGCAACGGGCTGGACCAGGATGAGCAGGAGCTGCAGCTGGATGTGGCCGATGAGAGCGGCGATGAGATTGTCATGTTGCCTCATCACAATCGACGCAGGCAGTAGAAAGAGATGGCAACACTCACACAACAACAGCACACAACATAACTGTGATTCCAAAGTTTTCAAAAACCGAGCGCTCTGCTTCAAGTATGCTTAACTAAAAAAAATTAATGTTAAAATTATGTTTTTTTTTTTTTATACCTTTATTATAAATATATACGGATATATATTCATATATATCTAAAAAGGAATCAAAAAAGTAGCATAAAATATATTATAATATATGTATCTATGTGCTGTCCAAGAACGTAACTGTAACTGTACTTTTAAGACTGAGCCTTAACAAAATATAAAAGATATAGAAAGCAAACATAATAATAATCTTATGTAACTATATATTTAAATAGCTCAAGACACATATCAAATATAGCTCAAGCTATCCAAAAAACATTCCAAGCCAACTGATTGACTAGACCGAACCACATAGCAGATCTGGCAAAGAGTTGGCTATATATTTATATAGTATAAATACATATATATATATGCCAAGTTGTACTAAACTTACTTATATACAGTTCAGCAATAAAAGCAAATATATAATATATAATTAGATAATATATAATATAATTTTCCACGATTTTAAAGCACTTTTCAATTGCTTAAAAAATATGTATATATCAATATATATGTATACCTTAATATACCCAGTAACTTTATAAATATATGTAAATCTGGAGCTATACATTTATAAATAAATTATAAGTTCACTTTGCACTTTTATCAAAATAAATATATGAAATTATATATGTATATATATATAACAATTGCAATTGATTTCCGTAAAAATTATTTTTGGAAGCTAGCCTTGATAGCGGCTATCAAAACAAGCACAAGCTGGAGGGCCCCCAACCGAAAGAATACAACAACAACAACTACTATAGCTAGTAATAGACCGATATGCTACACTTACTGTAGATTAAAAGGTTTTTTTTTTCAGCAAGTCGACTGTGAAATGCGCTAAATCAAGTTGATTTTTGGATTTGCTTAGATTTCAATGTCTTTTATCTGTATAGGTTATACAACGGCTTTCAAAGATTTCGATTACCTTGAATATTTAGATTTATGAGTCTTTCATCTGAACTCTCAATAATTTCGAATGGTTCTTCATTATTATTCTTAACTTATACATACATATATAGCTATATTCTGCTTTTCCTGTTCTCTCTGTTTAATATTAAATATTTTGTGTACTATAAGGCCTAGAATACTAAACATTTTATTCTACTGAGGTCTATTTTATTCTACCTAATATTTTGAAAGCGGTTGGGTTTTTAAGATAATTAAGAGAATTAAAAAAAAAAGTTTCTAGAGAAACTCCTACATGTAATTATATCCTCTCTATAATACAAACTCCCAGCAGATTAGTAAATGTCTCGATTATCCTCCAAGCCTCCATTTTGAGCATTCATAGTATTACGAAAGGGTTGAGTGGCATATAGAAGGGCATATACCCTGTAAAAAATAGCCAATCACCGGGCCGCTGTCCAAAAACAAAGTAAACAAAAGCGGTCCAAGCTAAATCAGGTTTGCACAGATTCGTAGGTGCCGCTGGAGCAAGCTTAATATACAAAGTACACATAAATACCTACATCAATGTATATATATATCAAGGATCAAGGTTATCGCGCGCGCTATCAGTTACATGCGTGACGCTGGGCCGGCGGCACAGAGCGGGACGCTGCGAAATTGTCATTAAGATGGAACGTTTATCAGGTCCATCAGGTCGAAGCTCTGTAGCCGTTGCTACAGTTGACAGCAGGCGAAAGTGAGCTCAGTTGGCAATTGTCACCGAGCGGACAACACACGCAATAGATCACGATCATGTGGTGGAGGCGACAGCTAGCATCAGTCAAATTGCTGGGACGCTGTTTTAGCGCAGCGGCGAGCGGGGAACAAACCCGGCTGGGCATCATCGGTGTGCCCTTTGCCAAGGGTCAGGGCAAACAGGGCGTGGAGCTGGCGCCCGATCTGCTGCGAGAGAGCAACCTGCGCCAGGTGCTGCAGAGCAGCGACGGTGAGCACGAACAACTAAAAAAAATATTTAAAAAAAGCAAACCAAAGTCAACAATCAAAATGCAAAACAACTGAATTTTCATTTTGTTCAACTGTCATTTATTTACTATTTTATCGATTGTGGTTGCTTATCGATTACAGAGCGCCTGCTCATCACCGATTATGGGAATCTGCACTACGCCGTCGACGAGTCACTGCTGCAGCAGCAGCGCCAGCATTATTACCACATCCGCAACTATGCGGACTTTATGGCCTGCAATTTGGCGTTGATCGAGCAGGTGCAGGTGATGCTGCAGCAGAACGCACAATTTCTGACAATTGGCGGCGATCATGCCATCGGCTTCGGTGAGCGCCAACGGGCGGCAATGGCAATGGCAATGGCAGCCAGCGTTGCCAGACTTAAAACTCGAACTGTAATGATTTACCGATTTTTTGGCGCGCAGGTTCCGTGGCGGGTCATTTGCAGCACACGCCGAATCTGTCGCTGGTCTGGATCGATGCGCATGCGGATATCAATTTGCATAACACCTCGCAGTCGGGCAACATACATGGCATGCCCGTTTCATTCCTGCTGCGAGAGCTGCGCAACACCTGGCAGCACGCGGCCCTCGACAAGGTGGCGCCCAATTGGTAAGTGCGCTGCTTCTTCTTCTTCTTTATCATCATCATCATCATCACTATCCTCTTAACATATCTTGTTCACAGTTTGTCTGTGTGTTTACTTTTCTTTATTACGCTTATCATTGCTATCGCTTTTGGCTATCGATAGCACACGGCTTACATCTAAACACAACACATATGTATGTATGTATGTATGTCGGCTTTGCTGCTCTTACTTCTTCATTTTCATCATCTACTTCGCCTTGCTAGCTTAAATGGTAGTTTATATTCTATCTTTGATTGAAACTGGAAGCCAGTTTTCTTATCACAGTTTTTGTTTCACTTAACGTACTAAGTTTTTTGATTTTTGTTTTCGATTTTTTTTCGATTTTGATTTGTTTGTTGTTTACTTATTTTGTTGTTATCTTTCATAAATTTGTTTTCTATTTTCTATTATTTACTTGTCTTTTTTTTTGCTTTTTTTTTGCATTTGCATTTGCGTTGAGCTGCGTTTGGGTCTCAGTCTTTGTTTTTTAAATACTTGGTATTCTTTTCTCTTGTTTTTATTTATTATTTATATTTTTGTTTTAAAACATTTCTTTAAAAAAAAAAAACTTTTGGCAGTTTATGTTTCATTGACTTAGGAACCTAGCCATAGAAATATCTTATAGATATTTGAAGAAAAGATAAGAAATTAAAAACAAAATTAAGAAGAGTCTCAAAATAAACGTAATTCCCAAATGATAAGAAATTCGTTTAACCGAGAGCTAAAAATAAATAATTTAAAATAATATAATCAGTAAATTTACATATATTATGACGTGTGTTTCAGAACAAGAACAAATAAATAAATAAGTAAATCAAATGAAAATAAACAAAGTTACGTCAATCATAAATGAAAACTGAATGTAAAAAGTTCAAAATAAATATATAAATATAAATATATATATCTATAGATATATGGCAAAAACAATCTACAAATCAACTCAATTCACAGCTCAGCGTACCCAAAAATCCGAAAAGTGTTTTGAAACCGAAACCGTAGAAAAAACGTAAATCTTGATCTAGTTTGGTGCATAATATTGCGGGAAGAGCGTATTGGATGGGTGATCTAGGCCCTATATCTACTGAACAGAAGTGTAACGAAAAACAATTCCAAAAATCTATGAATCCACTCAGTTTGCATCGCGGTGGTGCTGGTGCAACAGAGACAAATCAAATCAAATCAAATCGAAACCGAAAACCGTTAATTCAAAAATCTCTAGCTTAATGGTTTAAGTTGTGCTCGTCCTCTGATTGTTCTTCTGCATCTTCTTCTTCTTCTGTTTACATACATATACATAGATAATAGATAAGTAGCACGGATAAAATTCATATGATTCGTATGAAACTTAAAATTATTAGATCACAATAATCGATAATTCCAAATCGAAAACCGATGAAAATATCAAAACCATAAATATTTATCATTATTCAGATAGAGAGAGAGAGGGGAGCTTGAGAGCAGGTATGTGTGTGTGTGTTGGAGTAAAACAAATAGAGTTACACTGAAAATAATCGGGTGATATTTGTGTGTGTGTGTGTGTGTGTGTGTGTGTGTGTGTGTGTGTTTGGTCTTTGATACAATACAGAATACACAGAATACAACAAGATAGATCGCGATCGAGATCAAGATCATATATTTGAATGTTAAACTTAAGTAAAACTAAATTTTACTATTATGTTTTTTTTTTTTTTTTTTAATTTAAGAGGGTTTACGCACAAAATAAATATCGGTGGTACGGTGGTTCAGTGGTTTTTGGTGGTGCTCAGCGAGACATCCTACACTTTGTTTATGATGTTTACTTTGATTTTAGTTTTCTCGAAGATCTAAATCAAAAACAAATTAAAATTGTTTTATTCAAAAATTGAATTTGAAATAAAATCTCGAATTTGTTGAAACATTGAACTTTGCTAGATAGAATACTTGAAAGCAAACTATATGAAGTGCCTCGACTTTGATGGATTGTTTAAAACAAGAATGTTTCACTTTTTTCTAGCAACAATAATATTTAAGTTAAATCATATTTCTACTTTCTAATATTTTCTTAAAGTTCTTAAAATGATGAGGCTAATATATATTTTTCGAGGAATCGGGAAATATATATGTATATAATTTTTTTTTCGAAGTTTCCTTCATAACTTATAAGTTTAAGATATTGCGTTTTTTTTTTTACTTGTTTAACTGTAATGAAATGAAGGAAATTACAATAGATAAGTGTGGGTGTGTGTGTATTTGTGGGTGTATGGGTGAGTGTGTAGTACATATATATATATTTATAGATATGTATGTATGTGAGTGTGCTAAAATGCGAACAAGTGATGTGTATGGTTGTATATGATGTATGTCTGTATATAAGGTATGTATGTATGTATGCAGATATATGTGAGTGAAAATGTATGATTGTATGTTACACAACTATGTATGTCTGTATGTCTATCTATGTGAATGTGTGTATGTACACAGAAACAAAGGATGTACGCTCACATACATACAATAAAGAACACACACACACACATACACTGGCACTCACACATATGTATACATATATATATATATATATATAAGGTGTGTATGTGTTTGGCATGAATAAATAAGTATGTAATTACAATTAATATCGAATGAATCATATAATCATATACAATCAGTAATTATTGTGTTTTTTTTTCTTCTTGTTTTTGTTTTCTTTTTTTTTTTTTTTTTTTGTTTTTGTTGCAATTAATTAACTCATTGAAAGTTAAACATGTAATTAATGTAAATGTTAAATGTCAAATTCAATTGAAAAATCGAACAACAACACACGCCTGAAAATAAATCAAGAGAAAGAAACAAATTAGAAATATGCATTCGGCTCGGTTTAAATATTAGTTTTTAATTTTTTTTTCTTTTTTTTATTTATTTTTTGTTTTTAGTTTTTGTTTTTAAGTGTTTTTTTTTTTCGTGGTTAGCTACAATAGAAAAAAATAGAGAGTACAAAAAAACCATTATTGTTGAAGTCAAAACTCATCATGGGCGATGTTTATTATTGAGGAAAATCAAATATTCAAATATTCAACGCTGTACAGAGGAAAGCAAATCAAATTATATTATATTTAGCCTGGATAATGTAATTGTTGTTTTTTTGTTGTATTTCTTTGGTTTCGTTTTTCTGGTTTATATTTTCGTTTTTGTTCATTTTTTTTTTTTTTATAAATAAGTTTTAGCCGTTTTTTTTTTTGGTGTTTCTCTCAGTTTGCTGCTGCTGCATCAACTTGATTCGTTTGTTTTACTTACCGGGCAACAACAACGAAAAAAAGCACATAAAAAATTCGTCTACAACAAGAACAACAACAACAAACTGAAAACTGAAAAGTGGGCGTGATACCAACCAAGAGAAACGAGAGAACGAAAAACCAACAGAAAATGTTTTCCATCCAAAACATCCGCATGAAATGATGCACTGCGAGAAATTGCGTAATCAAACTGTTTTTGTTTTTTTGTGTTTGCTCTTGGCTTACTTATACACTAAAACAAAATGAAATCAAGTCAAGTTGGCAAGAACACTGCGCAAAAAAACATATACGCTTCTTACATAAGTTGTATAAACACGGAACACTTTGTGGTATTTTTTTTTGGAGATTGTAGCACAACAACTGAAACAATTTGGAGAAAAGGTGTGAGTGTGTGTGTGTGTGAGAGAGAGAGAAAGATAGTGGGCTGTGTGTGTGAGAATTAAGCCAAAGTACACTGCACGAAAAGAAAAGAAAAAAAAACAAATCCAAACGGAATTTAAACGAAGATCGAAACTAAATTCAAGGGAAATATACATATATAGAGAAACGGAAAGGAAGAATGAAAGACAGAGGGATAGAGAGATAGGAGGCAGAGGTACAGAGATAGCAGCTGAGGAAGAAAGCAAACCAAAGTACACTGAACGAAATGAATGAGTGAAATGAAAAGAACCAACCGAAACTGAACTCAACTGAAGCAAGTTTTGTGTATTTTGATATGCAAAGCAAGAAAAACTCATAATCATATATTTTGCAAATACATTTATAATATTAATTATTATTTATATATATTTTTTGTTTGTTTGTTTTCCATTTGTTTGTTTAGTTTGAAATATCATTTGAAATGTTTGGATAAATATTATTAAGTAATTGATATAAATACGTTAATAAAAAATTAAATAGTTCATCATCATCATCATCATCATCTTCATCGTCTTCGTCATCATCATTGTAATCATCATAATCATTTTGTATGTATAATATACAATATATATACATATATATATGTATATATATATTATGTATTATGTTATGCGATTCTAGTTTGGTATTTTGGTATTTGTTGTGTTTACATACATATACATATATACATATATGTATATATATTTATATATGTCTGTATAAAGTAAATAATAAGCGCATATTACTATATAGTTTATATGATAATTAAGCGTAAGACTAATTCTAACTAATCATAATTTTAATTTATAATCAATTCAATTAAAATCAAATTAATTCTCGGTTGCACACAAAACAAAAGTTCTTAATATCGCATTTGGTAAAAACAACAATTGCTGTTCGTAGAGACAGAGACAGAGACAGAAAGAGATAGAGATAGAGAGGTGGACAGTTAAATGAGAGGGAGACTTTTTTTTTAATTCTTTGCTCAATTTCTGACTAGACACGCCCATAAAATGGGCGGCATATGCAATTGGCAGCGTTGTTAAAAAATAAGTGGGAATGTTCCAAGCATTTGAGATCAATAAAATTCTTGTCTTGACTAGCTTTATGTCTGGACTGGAATGCAGTCTATAATATATATATATCTATATATAATAAGCAGCTACGAACAGTAGAGAAAGAGAGAGAGAGAGAGAGAGCGAGCGAGGGAGAGAGAAAAACATTAGACAATTTAAAAACTCAAAAGACACTAATAAAATAACGAACAAAAACTAAACTTTATAAAAAGAAATCAAAAATCAAAACAAAAAGTGTTTTTTTTTTATTCAAAAATAATTATTATTATGTTTGCTTTGCTTTGTTCGAAAAAAAAAATCAAAATCAAAATCATAAAATTAAATATAAATTTAATGAGTAATAAACATAATCAAAATCAAGGCGAAAACAAAAGTTACGAAAAAAATACAACAAACACAAAAGTTCTCTGTATATGTATATTAGATACGCATACATATACACTTCATGTGTGTGAGAGTGTGTGTGTGTGTGTGTGTGTTCGAAAGAAAAAAAGAAACAAAAATGATAAATTCAAATCAAAAATATTGAAATTACATCGAAATTCGAAACAATTTCTTTATATCTCAATGTGTGTGAGAAAAAGAGACAGAGAGAGTGAGTGAGTGAGTAAGAGAAATACAGACAGAGAGAGAAAAGCGCTCTCTTCGCTTGGTGTTTCTTTGTTTCTCTCTTTTGTATGCGAATCGAAAAAGTTTCTTCTTTTTTTCTTTTGCATTTGAATTTAAATTAATTATAAAATACAATAAATAATATTCATGTTTTTTTTTTGTTTTCTTTTTGTTGTTGTTTGTTTGCTTCAGTTTGACTTAAGTTTATGAAAAAAATTATCTGTATATATATATATATATATGTGTGTGTATATATAGATAAAAGTTATATATATAAATAGATATATCAAATTTACTTAAATACAAAAAATTACACGAAAAAATAATTATTTATATTGTTGAATCATATTTAAATTACATAAACATAAATATTTCTTGCTCGATTTCACTGCTTTTCTTTCAGTTTATCCTTTTCATTTTCATTTTCATTTTCTTAGTTTTTTTTTTTTTTTTTTTTTTTCATTTTTAAGTTTTTTCTTTTCTTCGTGTTTTTATCTTAAGGAAATTATAATTGTAATTTAGCTGAGATGCATGTGTTTTGTTGTTGTTGCTGCTGCTGCGGCTGCATTTGTTAAAACTATTGCACAATATTAGAATTACATATATAATTATAATGAAAATATGACAAAAAAAAAGAGAGGAAAAATTTAATTTAATTTAATTTTAAGTCAAATTAAACATATACTATAAATATAAAGTTATTAAGCTTTTGATGAATAAGTTAAACAAAATCAAGTACATCATTTCACTTAATAATTAAGGTGTCTCTCTGTATGTGTATGTGTGTGTGTGTGTGTGTGTCGCTTTCCGTTACAGTTGCATGCAAAAGGCAAAGAGCGAAGGAGTTAAAGCTTTCGCTCTCGCTCTCGCACTCTCTGCCTCGTTCGCTCTTTTTCACTTTCGTCAAAGTATTTCAAGAGGTGGGAGGGGGGACTGGGGGTACTACATAATATAACTTCAGTTTTTTCTTCTTTTGTTTACATAATTAATTATAAAGAGCAATAAATCTTTGGATATTTTAATATTACAAGAAAAAAAAGAAAATTAAAGCAATGAAATTCTCTAAATATATAAGAAAAGAGAAATTTCGCTGTGTGTGTGTGTGTATATATATATATGTGGGTAAAAAAAAAAAAGTATTGAACAGTTTCAAGTAATTCTTTTTCTTCCTTTATTTTATTTCTATTTTCAATTTTGCTATGCTTAAATTTTAGCTAGAATTTGATTTTGTTTTTAGTATTTTCATAGTATTGGTGTTGCTCCTTAAGAAGTTCTTTTTTTTTTTTCTGCCTGCTCTAAATATACTAAAAGTATTTGGGGTCGCTCTGCTTCTTCTACGACTAATGAAACACATATATATACATATATATTGATTTCCAATAGATATACATGTATTGCCAATATATATATATGTATATATATATATATATTGAAATTATTTGTATTTTTGCTTCTGTTTTCTACCTTAGTTTGCTGACTAGATTTCTTGTTGCAAATTTTGTTCAAACAAAAAAAAGAAATTGCTTTTCTTTTGTTCTTGCCCTATAATATGTATATATTTATATAAAAAAAAATAAAATAAAATAATTAATTAATATTATTTTCTCTTCTTGTTCTTCTATACATAAACTTTTTTCTCCAGTTGCCAGTTCGATTAGAAATATTTTCGCTTTTTCTAAGGATTTTCTCATGTTAAGGTATTTCATTGTTTGTCTGTGTGAGTGTGTGTGTGTGTATTTCAACTTATAATTGTTATAAATTAATTGTAACTAGACCTAGTAAATATATAAATATATATAGATATTGTAGCTACTATAAAGAACGAAATCATTATAGACATTCAGATAAATTTCGCTTAATGTCGATAATAAATGTGAAAATTAGAAACATATTTGAAATTTTTACTTTTCTCTGGTTAAATATACATTAAATAAATATGCATGGCTCTAATTAACTACGAGCGCGCACTTTTCTTCATGTTGTTGTTGTTGTTATTGTAGTAGTTGTAAATCGAAATTAAACAAAGAAATCAAACCAAACACAATTCGAATTAATCAATCACAAATTCAAATTCAAATTCCAATTCAAATTCAATTCAAACTCAAACTTAACTGTAAATCGCAAAATCAAGTCACAAGAAAAAAACAAAAAACAAAACAAAATTTGCTCAAACTGATAAAACGCAAAAGACAATTTGATGTGATGGCAGGGTGGAGGCGAGGAGGAGTTGGAGCGGGGGTCGGAAACTAGAGAGTTTCGAGTAGTAGTAGTTTCAAACATACGGACCGGACATGAACAGACTCTGAAGGAGCCTCCATCATTATTACCCATGCAATGCGCCACTGCTGTATACACTGTACGGCAAGCCACTGTTCGCAACTGCCAAATGGCATGGCATATTACTAGTCACTACAGTGCGGTGCTACACTATTGAGCACAGCGTGCACGTGTGCTTCTTTCACTGTTATGGCACTGTATACACTGCAAGGCATACCACTGTACACACTGCATGGCATGCCACTGTATACACTGGATGGTAAGCCACTGTATACACTGCATGGCAAGCCACTGTATACACACTGCATGGCATGCCACTGTATACACTGCATGGCAAGCCACTGTACGCAATGGCATGGCTCACGCACGAGTATGTATCGGTCTGCTTATGAGTGTGTTTGTGTGTGTGTCTGCTTCACTGCATGGCTTGCCACTGTATACAGTGCTGTACTACAATATTGTGCACAGCGTGCTTTACTGTACTGCTAGGCAACCATTTATATGAAATGGATTGATTCACTGCGCGATTTCTCATTCAATTTTTCATTATCATTTTCATTTTAGTTGTTTTCCTCGTCTTCTTCTTCGTTTTATAAAGTTTTAACAAAAAGTGTGTGTGTGTGTGTTTTTTTTTACTTACATAGCTAGAAAAACGCTTTGCTAATCCTTTTTTTTCTCAAAGTTTTTGTCATATAAAAAATGTTCTTTTTTTTTTTTTTTGGTTTTTCATTTAGTTACTGAGTTTTTGTTTTTTTCTTTTGTGCTAGGCTTTCTCTTGTTTTAACGCTAAAAATATTAGCAAATTGTTTTTATGCTGCTTACTTTCTGGCTTGAACTATACATTATATAAAGTATATAAGTTATATATATATATATATACGCGTGTGTGTGTGTGTTTGGTTATATACATACATAGACATATACATATATATACATATATAAATATATATATATATATATATATATATATAGTTATACGTATGTGTATGTGTATGTGTGTGTATAAATATTATAGTATAATATTCACTAACAATTATTTACTTTAGTAAAACGTTTCAAATTTGCGCATAAATTATTGTATTACTTTTGCGTTTTCTCTTTTGCTTTAATATTCATCGTCCATGCTTCCTACTTCCTTTCAGTTTGCACACTTGTCCCTAGATTTCTAGCCCTTTCTCTATGTGTGTGTGTGTCTGTGTGTGACTGTGTGCGTGTGAGTCGGCCGTTAGTTTTCGATTGTAGCTTTCGCCTGACTTTCGTTTCATTTAAAGTTAAAAAAAAAAAACACAAAACATTAAAAATGTATAAATATATATATACATAAATATATATATATATATATTGTTTTTTCTTTTAGTTTGTTTTTTTTTTTAATACTGTAGCAGCCTCCTTGTGTTCTTTTTATGCTTAATGTTTTTTATTTTTATTTTTTCTTTAATACTTTTTTTTCGCTTGGAAAACTCAAAAACTAACGGCACTGACGCCTACACTGCGAGAAAAAAGAACTGTGTCAAAATCTTTCAAGCCTTTCTGTTTCTTTTCCACACATTTCTTAGCTGTCTTTGTTTTGTTTTTGTTTTTTTTTTTTTTTCTTTTTTTTTACTTTTATATAGAAAAGTTTTTGGTTTTTCATTTTGTTACTGGAAGATTTCATTGCTGCTTACTTAGTTATATAATTTTAAAAAATGTTTATGTTCCTTTTGCTAGGTTAATTCTGGTTAATTAAATCTTAGAATTGTTGTTTTGCTGATTTCTTTGTTTTTTTGTTTGTTTTTTTTTTTGCGACTAATTTGACTGCAGCTGTTTTTCCGTCAGCTTGTTTAATTTTTATATATTGCAATTACACACGTACTCTTCTTCTTCTTCTTCATCATAATTATCTTCTTTTGTTTAATGTTTAGTTTACTTTAGATTTGTATTTTGTTTTTTTTTTTTTTTTTTTTTAACTTTTTACTTAATGCTAAACAAGAATTTTGCTATTGCAACGGCCGGCGCTGTGGGCCGTCATTTCGTTGTTTAGACGTGAAGCCGAAGGAGAGCTCCAAAAAAAATTAATGTTTTTCGGTTTTCTGTTTCTTTTTGCTTGCTTCATTCGCATGGTAGTTGCTTGTAGTATGTGTGTGTGCGTGTGTGTCTCTGTGTGTGTTCGTGTGTGTTAAACACATTGTTGTTGCGCTTAGTTAGCCTTAAGACCATGCATATTTATATATGTATAAGTGAAGTTTCTCTCTGTGTATAAACTAGATAAGTATGTGTGTGTGTGTGTGATTGTGTGTGTGTGTATGTGGGTGTACTTGCACTCCTGTTTGCTGCTCCTTCATGGTGAATTGGCAGGGTTTACTGTAGCTGCTGCTGCTGCTGCTGCTGCTCCTACTGTTGCTATTGTTGCTGTTGGAGAGAGTGAGAGAGAAAGAGAGAGGGAGAGAGAGCAGAGCAGAAGCAGTCTACTTGGCCTTGTTGGTCTTGAAGCTGACCTGCAGCACCCGATTGCCCATAGTATAGCCATTGAGCGCACGTATGGCCATGGCTGCCTCATCGTAGTTGGTCATGGAGACAAAGCCATAGCCCTTGCACTGATTCGTTGTGGGATCTTTCACAATCTTCACCGATTGCACAGCACCGAAGGGCCCGAAGAGCTGCCAGAGGGCCGCCTCCTCTGTTTCGGGTGCCAGATTGTATATGAATATGGGATATGCACCGCCCGGTCCGCTGGCCAGCGTTGTGGCCGCCGCAGCAGCAGCTCCCAGTCCATTGGGGAGCATCACATCGAGCATATCGCCGGCCATCGGGGAGAAGCGTGCGAGTCCTTTGTTCACCGGCGTGTGCATGGCGCCGCCAATGCGTCGCACCAGCTGCGGATTGAGGAATGCGGGCAATTGGGGCTGAATGATCTTGCTGGTGCTGCCGGGCGTATTTGAGAATTTCACAACAATCGGATCGGTGCAGCTGCTGGGTGTGGTGCCGTTCAAGGCGATGATCGCACGTGTTGCCTCCTCGCGCTTATCGAAGCGTATGAAGCCGACGCCCTTGGTCTGCGTATCGTTGCCGGCGTTCTGCAGGATGCGCGATGTGATGATCGCACCGAATGGCGCAAAGATGGCCTCCAATTCCTGCTGGGTCATCGTCTTGGGCAGGCCCGACACATACAGATTGGCGCCCTTGATGGCATCCGACGAGGGTCGCGCAAAGGACACCTTAATCGTTTTATTCTGCAAACGCAGGCCGTTCAGCACATTCACCGCCTGCTCCGCATCCTGGGGCCGGACATAGTTGACAAAGCCATAGCCGAGACTCTGGCCCTTGCTGGGCGCTTGCGGATTGAGCGGATCGATATAGACCTGCGATTTGTCCCGTATCAGCTTCACCGACTCAATCTCGCCCACGCTGCTGAACAGCGAACGGATCTCGTCCTCCGTCATCGTCTGTGGCAAGTAGTTCACAATCAGATTTGTGCGCGTCTCTGTGCTGCCGTTGCTGCCGTTCTGGGCGCCGCCCGAGTTGCCGTTCGTGTTGGCTTGCTGCACCTGCTGCTGGACCTGCTGCTGCACCTGCACCTGCTGTTGCTGGACCTGCTGCTGCTGCTGCTGCTGTTGCTGCTGCTGCTGCTGCTGCACGGCGACAACCGCTTGCTGTACTTGCTGCTGCTGCTGTTGCTGTACGACCTGCTGCTGTTGCTGCTGCACGACGGCCTGCTGTACGACGGCCTGTTGTTGCTGTTGCAGTTGCTGGGTGACGGCGGCGGCTGCTGCGGCAACCGCTTGCTGTGTCTGCTGCTGCTGCACCTGAAGTATCGCCTGCTGCACCTGTTGCTGCTGCTGCTGCAGCTGGGCGGCCGCGGCCACGGCCGCTGCACTCTGCACCGGTGCTGCCGCATTTGTGGCTGCAACGGCAGCTGCCGCGGCAGCGCTCTGCATCAACTGCGCCTGTGTCTCCACGCCGGTGGCGCCCGTATTAGCCATCATAAAGTCCACTGTGAGTTTTCCAATCAATAGTTGTTGTTGTTGTTGTTGTTCGTTGTGGGGGAGGGGCAGATTCCACAGAGACGAAGCACATAGAAAATGGAAAGGATAGATTGTCAAGATTAAATCATTTGCCATGTGGATTAGCAGTGATTAGTTGAAGTCAACTTAATAATTAAATAAACCCCATTAGATCTATTCATTGGCGCCCTCTCTTAGCAAAATAATAATTATCATGATACCCATACCCTTGCAGCAGATCTATGATTAGAATTTGTTTGACTGTTAAATCCTTAGCATTAACCTTAACAACTTTAGTTAAATCTTGTCATTAACTTTGTTTATGTCAATTATTCCCATTTCTTATCTATTTTATCATTACAATTCTAAGACTGCCTTTCGAATTCAATTAATAACAGGTTTTAGGTAATTAATATTCATATTTGAAATTGCTTTAATGAATATCTACTCGCATTTCTTCCTATTTTATTATTACAATTCTAAAACAGAAGTAATAATATCAACTAATAACTTTACTTATACTACTACTATATTTAAACATATTAAAATTACGTTTGTTGCATTCATTTTCCCATTTTTATAAATAGTTGCACTTGGTCTAAATCCTACTAATAATCAAATTGTATAGACAACTTTTATTAACAAACAAAAACAAAATCAATATAAATTTAATGTATTTCAATTGATTTGCACGTTTCGCATTAGTTACATTACATTAGTTACATCTACAAGTTGTCAGTACATATTTCCACTTAGCGTGCGCCTACTGTAGCTGCAAGGGTATTTGAACTTCGACAAGCCGAAGCAGTTTTTATTGCATTTGATTTCGGGTAGTTATTGGCGACACATTCAATGCAGAGCGTGCACACTGGCGCCATCTAGCGGGTCAGTTTAACGAAAAACTTTCGTTCAAAACTTACTTTTGCCCCACACACACACACACACACACACGCAGACACAATCAGAAACAACCACACGCACACACAGAGAGCGAGCGAGCGTGGGAGAGAGAAAGAGAGATAGGGGGACAGACACTGAGAGTGACAGAGGCAGCCAGTGCTAGAACACGAGTCAGCCACCAAGAGAGCGTTTTTAATCTCAAGCACACACAATAATTAACATTAAACGCACACAAGCTCACACACCAACCCACCTACAACTGCGTGGGAAAAGGAGTTTTTCACAGATTGAGAGTTTTGCTCTTTTTTGTTGTTGTTGTATTTATTGAGTTGAGCTTTTTCGAAATTGTCGTTGCCGTTGCCGTTGCCGATGTCGATGCCGATGCGAGACCCGCTGCGTCGCAAGCACGCGATGCTACTGAGCGCAGGTCCTTACAAGGCATTCGTGTTATGCTGGCGTTAGCGTCTTTCGTCCTATTACCGCTACTGTTCCGGCTGTCGTTAACATCGTTGCTGCTGATGCTCTTCTTCTTGTCGTTGTTGTTGTAAATTGTAACAAAGCACGTAATGTACCCGGCCAAACCCAGTTATGTAATACACACACACTCATATATACGCACACGCATAGCGGCAACGGCAACGGCAACGGCAACGAACTCTACTTCCCACAGTGGCAGGACATACCCCTTACGAAAAACGAAAGCCGAAAGGCAACCAAAAAAGAAGAATAAAAAGTTTGTAAACTAAAAATGAGCATCCGACGTTGAACGTGCTACCGTGCAACCCACCCGCCCTGCATATGCAACCCTTAAAGCCAACAACAAAGTGTAATATTGCTTTTGCAAAAATTACTACCACTCACACATATACATACATATGCATGCACAAAAGGTGAGCTTGGACTCGCCTGAGGGTTAAATACAGCAGAACAATGCCACCCCCTTTATCTGGAACAAACAAAACGTTGCTTATTTTCATTCGAACTGTCTGGCAACGCTGTCGTCGCAACGGCTGCTGTTGCATGATCTGTGAACTTGCACATTGGGTGGTTGCTGTTGGCCTGGCAGCGTCTCTCGCATGTCACACATACAAGTCAAAAGGTCAAACAAAATCAAACACGCATACAGACAGACACCAGCACACGCACACAAACACACATTCGCTCACTAACTACCTCACCCACACCATAGACTGCGTGCGATTTTAAAATGTCTGGAATAAAACCGCTCATCCTTTTCGCTTCTTATATATACAGTTATGGATATATGTAAATGTGTATGTGCGTATGTACACACAGTTATAGAAATGTTGAAAATATACTCACTTGTTTCAGTTAAAATGTTGCTATTTTGTGTTTACCAAACAAATTTGATTTGATTTGATTTGTTGTCGCGCACGCGCTCTACACGGCGCTACTCCTTTTGATTTCGTCTTTCTCCCTTACTGCTGCTCACCGTTATTCAGCAGTCGGCTAGACAATGCTCTCAATTTATCCAGGATATGTTATTGTTGTTGCTGTTGTCTTAAATTTCAGCAATTTTGTTGCTATTAATTAATCAAACGCTGCCGTTGTCGTTTACGTAGTCGTCGTCGTCTAATGTTGTTGTATGAAAGAGAGTGTATAAAACAAAAACAAAATAAGCGGTAAATATAACTGCATATATGTGGTTGCCATTGGGCGTTGGTGTTATCGTCTTTATCGATTTTATCGATTTTTCACAAACCCAAGCAACCGCTCATACAACAACAACGAATGCAAGAACAGCAAGATGAACAAAAAGGTCTAAATTTTTGCCCAATTCTGCGCACATGCACATACATACATACATGCGTATATGAATGTGTGTCTATGTGCACATGTATAAATTCATATTTTACTATTTAAAACAAATCGACGCAAATGTTTTGTTACACAATTTCGAACTGTGCCGCCGCTGCTGCCGTTGTTGTTATTGTAATTTTGCGATTGTTTGTTTTTTTTTTTTTTTATAATACTGATGATTATAACAGTATCTCTCAGTTGCTGCTGCGGCTCTGCCACTGTGCTAATTTATGGCGAACGCCATTGGGAAGAGAGCGAAGCGAGCTGAGCGCGAACGACCAACCGCGTCTCTCCCTCTCTCTCTTGCGCCATTTATTCAGCTAGCTATACAATGTATAGCATTTCCCTGTAATGTTTTTGTTGTTGCTCTTCTTGTTTCGCGTGTTGTTGTTTATATGTACCTACATACATATGCATTAGAGCTAACGCACTTCTTTTACATAAAATCATGCATACTTTACTCTTACATACGAATGGATGTATGCAGGCATATAAATGAATATGTTTGCAAACAAACTCACACACACATATATATTAGCAACATTCACACTCGCGCACACACTCACACAGACGCACTTAGTATCTATAAGTTTTTTGTTATTGCTAGACGACGCGCTTATTAAATTAAAACACGCGCTGCTTTCGTTTTTATTTCCACAATGCTTGTTGTTCTTGTTTAATTTAAAAACAAGTAAAATTAAAAACGAAGTGCACACAAAAAATATAGAATTATACACTGCTGTAGCGTTTGTTGTAGAATTGTTCTAATTTGTATTTCCGCGCAATTCTCGCTGTTCCGCGAACTACACATTTTTTTTGGTTTAACTTGAGTGTTGCTGTGGCAACAAAACACTACGCTTTCGCAGCAAATGCTAATTCTACTACTTATAGATAAAACAAGAAAAGACACGCACAACCACAATTAACATTTTGTTTATAATTTCCTACTTTAGCTGCCGGCTTTCAGTAACTCTTTTCTGTTACTGCAGCAAAATTGAATGGAAAATGAAGTGTGCTCCAAGTCTACTACTATTTGCCACCGCTGCTGCAATTGTAGTTGTAGTTGTCGGCTTACAATGCTTGCTTCTCTTCCTGCACATAAAATCGATATGCTAGCTGCGCCCTTTTTGCCACTCACACAGTTACTCAGACACAGCAGCAGTGTACACACAGACACACACTCGCTCACATAGAAAAACCGTTTTACAGATACACAGCACAAAGACAGAGAGAGAAAGAACGACTGCGATGGCAGCAGCACTGCGGCATTTAGCAGTAGATTTGAACGCACAACAACTTAAACAAACTACTACTACTACTTTACTACGACTGCTTTACTACTAATTTTGTTCCGTCTTCCAGCCCTGCCGACCCCCGACACTGATCGTTTGTTTGCCTCTCTGCCAGTCTTTTGAGTTTGTTGAACTGTTTGACGCTGCCGTTTGTAGTCTGTGCGTCTTGCCTACATTTTTCCTCCATACCCATTGCATATTATAATTTTGCATTTTAGCATGCATATATCAAACTGTTTCACACACACAAGAAAAAAAAATACATATATATTTATGAATGTGTATATAATTGCACAATTATGCAGCGCGTAGTGGTCGTTTGGCAATTTTCGTAGCATTTTATTTCTTGGTAGCGTTTTTTTCTTGTTGTCGCTGTTATACGTTACTCTTACGTTTGGTTGCGGCTGCGGCTGCTACTGTTGTGTTGTTGTTGATGATGAGAATTTTTTGGTGGTATTTTCTAGTTGTTGTTTTTGTTCTTGCACTTCACGTAGTTTTCTATGGCAATGCTTATATTTTGTTTAAACAATTGAATACTCTTGTCGGTATTTTCATTACTTTTTCAAAAAAAAAAATAAAAAATCAATTGCAAAATGAGCTGAGCACACGAGCTGAGGCAGCGCACACGAGCATTTAAACGTACTGCGGCGGACAACGTCTAGCGTAGAAATGAAAATTACGCGAATGCGAGCACAACCAACACAAAGCTTGCTACCCCATACGCCATACAGACGCATACTCGCAACGTAGTATGTACATATGTATGTGCATGTGTTGAGTTGTACGAAACGAGAGCGAGAGCGAGACCGAGAGCACTCAGAACGTATGATCAAGGGGAAGTGAGTTTGACCGTTTTCTTTTTTTTTTTTTTATTATTATTATTGTTGTTGTTGTTGCTGCTGCTGTTGTTATTTTTCTTGCTTTGTTTTCGTATTTTGTATGCTCAATACGAGTTTTACTCTCCGAATTATGCACTCTCTCAGGTAATCGGTTCCTTTCTCTGGAAAATCGCCTAACTTCGTTAACCCGAGTGCTATTGGTGGGTGATTGGCTATAGGGATTCTCCTTACGATACCAATATTTCCGAATGCTCGTGGTTGAATTAAATATGTTCAGACAAAATGTATTTTTGCAGCAGCGGCATAGTAAGAAACATTTAAAATTTTAGCGCCCAAAGAAGTATTACCATAAAATAAAAAAAAAACTACATTTGCTCGCGAGTAAAAATCAAAATGGCGGTGTTCATGGAGGTGCCGTTCCAACAGCCTGGAAATATGTACATATGTATATATGTACATATGTATGTATGCTAGCAAGCATGTCAAACATACGCCCACAGTCGCCTGAAAACTGTCCAAAAAGTGTTGCCAGAATGTTGCACAACAGAGCATTGAGTGAATGGCAAAATAGCGTTAGAATTTAAATTCTAATCATCTCTCGAATAATATTGCAATTTTTGTTTTCTTTTTGTATATTTGTTTTTTTTTTTTTTTATTTTTCTTTTTTTATTCTTGAAATGAAAAAAAAGTAAAATTCAATATGAGGTCGTCAACCGTTTTATGATGCAGCTTATATGCTGGCTAGTCTCTCTCTCCGTGTCTCTTTCTTTGCCTGCACATTATCCTTGCCAACCGCGAGGGCTGTTTGTCATGCTTGCTGCATGTGTGTCTGTGTGTGTGTGTGTCTGTGCCTGTTTTGCACTGCCACCACCAACGCTGGGGTTGTTTTCTGTACAGCGTACACCCCCTAACTCGATGGCAATCGCCTGTCTAGCGAGTGTTTCGACATGGGCTGGGTTTTTGGCAAGCGTGCATGCGTGCGTGCGTGCGTGTGCTTAATTGCGCTTGTATTCATCATATCCTACGTATGTATATATGTATCTATGTTTGTATGCATGTATGCTTCCTGTTCTGCTGCTGCTGCTGCTGCTGCTGTCCACCGGTTACCATGTGCTGATTTGTATGGCACAACATTACAAATGTGCCGCCGCCTGTCTGTTCCAATTTACACAGAGTGAACACATTGTTATTCTTTTTGTCGTCGCTCGCGAAACATCAAAATGTAACTCAACTTCTTACAGCTGGGGTGGTTTTTACGAGATTTGGGTTGCCAGACGGTAAGCCGGCGCCGTTGCCGTTGCCGTTGCCGTTGCCGTTGCCGTTGCCTTTGCCTTTGCCTTTGCCGTTGCCATGGCCATTGTCATTGTCGTGGCCAAAAGGGGGGTGGCCAAACGAGACTGATCGGTGACGTGCAAGTGCTCGCCCGTTGCCGTATCCTGTCCAAGATAAGCATAATTTATATATTTACTAATATTATATATGTATAGAATTTTATAATATATATGTATAGAAATATATAGAGTGATCTTTGAGTTCCTCTTATGAAAGTGGATACAAAATAAATAGGAATCCTTTATTTAATATTTGAATTTTATTTGCATCTACTTTCAGTTCGCTTATATACTTTTTTCCAAGCTCCAAATACATTCGTTAAATGATAAATTCTTTGTTAATTCAATTCAAGTGAAAGTACTGTAAGACAGTTCTTTAGTAGTGGATCTAGGTCTATAGGAAATAAATATACTTCATATACTTTAGCTGCTTTGAGTAACTCTTTTAGCTTGGTTTAGGATTCTTTCTAAGTACATATATGTAGATACGTACATATATAGCTCTATAATCCAAATGGTATTTCCAAATGCTTTTCTATCTATATATATTATTAAATATTTTATACAAATTTATTTTTGAAGCAATTGCAATATATTAAATTTTAAATAAGTATTTTTATATATTTATTAAAGCAATTAAAATGGAATATAAAACCCAACCATTTATATACATTTGTATACATAATAATGTCTCAGTGGTAACCCATGTGACCCTTCACATATACAAACGTTCACACACACACATACACATAAGTATTTATTTCCATGACGATAAGTTTTTGTGATAATAGCTAATTTGCGCCAATTTCTGCCGTTCACCATGTGTGAGAGTGTGTGCGTATGTGTGTGGGTGTTCGCCGTGTAGACTCTGGCCACGTGCTTGGATTTCAGTTTGTCTCTCTCTCTCTCTCCCCCGCTCTCGGTCATTGCCGGCGCCACGCAGTATGCAGCAGTTTTGCAATGTTGCCAGACTTTTGCAAAATCCAAATGCCAGCGACTCTGTCCCGTTGACTACAAAACGGCTAGAGGGAAGGGAAAGGTTAGGCGAATGGGAATGGGGAGGAGAGTAAGCCTAATCCTTTGGCTCTGGCGGCAACAGAACGCATTGTGCCCAGCACCTTGGTCGCATATTACAACAAAGCCGGATTAAAAAAGCAGCGGACGCAAGATGATAGAAACAAAGAACATCAATATTTTCTCTTGATTTTTGTTTTTTATTTGGGGGTTGCAGCACAAGAGGCGCACCCTTAACTGATTTAGAATTTAAACAAACAACAACATAAAAAAAAAATTAAAAACAATATCCAGCATTGCTGCAGGCGCTGCACCAATCAGTCTACGGCTCCGCAGGATCAGACTGGCCAAACGGGTCCCAGCTATGGCTTGATTCATCTGAGCCACACACAAAGATAGGCAGGCAGACAGACAGACAGACAGACAGACAGACGGACACACATCCCCCTCCCTTGCTGTGGAAGCGAGGTGAGTTGCCTTGGGCACATTTACATTTACATAAGGGTCCTTCAGGGTGTTTTCAACTTTGCACGTCTCGCTGCACAGCGCACGATCGACAGATGCAATTTCTCCCGAACCATAAAAAAAAAAAATAATAATAATAATAATAATCGTAAAAATTACCATAAGACACCGAGAATTCGCTCTCGCTCCCGATCACCGAGGGTGAGAAACCGGCACGCAGCATGCAGAGGGGTGCAGGATACGCTGCAGTGCCATTTTGATTGTGGCATGTGTTTTCGTTTCTGCTTCTTCCTATCCGTCTACCTCAGTCGCCCACCCTCTCCGTTTCTCACTTCCCTATTTCCTTTCTGTCTGTCGCGTCTAATTCCCCAACAACTTTGTATATTCCGAAAAAAAACCAAGCCCAGTTTACATGAGATTAAAAGCTAAGCTGGGATTAGATGAAAACAATTTAATAGAAATAGCTCTCTTTCTCTCTTTCCTTTTATCTTTCTCATCATCTCTCTTAATAAGTCTCTTTGCTTTCTCTCTCTCTCTCTCTCTCTGTCTCTCTCTTCATAATTATTCTCATTCAATCATTCTCAGCCTCCCCGTCTCTATCTTTCACTCCATTCTCTATCTTTCCACTTTATCTCTCTCTCTTTCCTTCAATGCACTCTCTCTTAGTTTCACCATCTTTCTCAGCAGTTTCTTCCCAGTTTTCCTCTGTTTCTACTCCCCTCGTTCCCTATGTCTTGATTTCCACTTTCTCTCACCCTTTTTCTCCACTCTCTACTCTCTCCTTCCTGTTACCTCTTGCTCTACTCCTTCTTCTTCTCCACTATCTTCTTTCGCTCTTTATCTTCCTCTCTATCCTCTCCCTGCCTGCTTTCTCTTTCCCATAAAAGTTTCTGAGATCAAGGAATTGTTTCTAACTGATTCCAGCCTGAGAAACAACATAACCTCACACAAATGCATCGCCAGCTCAAACATAACCTAAAAGCGCTGTGCTGTTGTTGGGCTTCAGGCGTATTTCAGCTGTGCTCCCCCTCCCTCCTTACCTCTTCACCCAATCTCCTTAACAGCGTCTCCCTCTCTCTCTCTGTCTCCTTCTCTTACTCCATTTTTTCTTTCTCTTTCTCACACTCAATTCTTTTCTTTGTGACTAATTTCAGTTTGTCGAAGGATCAATTGGTTTACATTGGCTTGAGGGACATTGACCCCTACGAGGCGTTCATATTGAATAAATTTGGAATACGCTACTATGCCATGGATGTAAGTAGAATCGGTGGATACACACACACACACACAGTTTCGGGCCTGCCTTACGTGGCAGTTGTAAAACATTTTAAAATTCCGGTTTGTCGGTAGCCAAGAGTATCAAATGACGATCGTGCGTGAGAGCCTCAACAGCATTACGCACACACCATATTCTGGCTCTAGTTTCTCTCGCGCTCTACCTCACTCTTAATGTGTGTGTGTGTGTGTGTGTGTGTGTAAGTGTTGTAAATGTAAGCTCGGCATTTATAGGGGTTGTCGGTATGGTATGAAAAATCGAATCTAGTTGCACCCTTCTGCAGCCGGCAAAGTTACAGGACACTCCCTAGCTGCCCACCTACCCTCCAGCTGACTGGCAGTCCCTACCAACCTCCCTTCGTACCCGTACTAGTACCCCCTCCATTCAAATTTCACGTTACATTCGCGCTGTCAACTTCCGATCGGTGGTTGTTGCCACATACGTGCCTGGCCACATCCGTTCGCATCGTATCCGGCGTGTCCTTGTTGCCAGCCTTAATTTATGGCTCGTGCTAAATCGACGTCTGTTGAAAAATGGTTTAATGCTAAATGTACCCGAGCTGCAAATTTATTACAACTCATTAGTTCGGCCCAAAATGTGCCAAACAGAACAAAAAAAAAAAAAAAAAAAGAAGGAAAAGAAAAAGAGAAACAACTCCGTTGGCTGTACTTGGTTCGTTTTTGGCAAATGGCGTTTGAATGATCGCCGCGCCAATCGAAATGCAGCTGAGCTGAGCTGAGCTTGGAGTCCCGTTAGAAATGAAGCTTTCGCGCCTAGGTAAATTTTAGCGAATGTTTCAGTTATGCCATGAACAATGCATTTTGAGATCGTGCAATCGATGATTCAGCAAATGATCAAGTATATATAAATAATATGCATATATTCGTTTTGAAATATGTGAAAAATTATTAACAAAATATCTATAATAATAATAATATTAAATAAAAAAAAAAAAATAATAATAATAATTATAATAAAACTAATGATAATGCCAATAATAAGAATAATAATAATAATACTAATATTAAAATAAATAATAATAAAATCATATTGTTTGTGAATCAGAGTAAAATATTGATATTATAATTGATTCATATCAAGGATTTTTGTTTTCCATAATTGCATATTAAAAAAAAAAAATTAGTATAGTGCACTTTTTTTTTATTTATGACATTTCACATGTATTTAAACAATAATCATTGAGATTACAAATTTTAAAAAATTGTTTACTCTTCAAAGAATTTACCTCTCATAAAATAGTTAAAAAAAAAGCACAATATTTATCTATATCTCTCATAAAATAGTTAAAATAAAAATAAAAAACAAACACAATATTTATACCATACTCTACGCCTAAATTAAAAACATCTGCTGTAGCCATAGTCCCCACAGTGTAGGGTATTGCAAATGCGTTAAACTAGTATTGCTCACATAATATAAACAAACAGATATTTATGAATGAATTTCTCTTCTGATAACAGTCGATCGATCGCATGGGCGTGCCCAAGGTCATTGAGATGACGCTGGACGCACTCGACACGCAGAACAAGATCCATGTGAGCTTCGACATCGATGCGCTGGACAGCAATGTGGCGCCGTGCACGGGCACCGCCGTCCGGGCCGGGCTAACGCTGCGCGAGGGCATCAGCATTGTGGAGGCGCTACGCGACACCAAGCGTGTCCAGGGCATGGACATTGTGGAGATCAATCCGAAGCTCGGCACCCCGCAGGATGTGCGCACCACAGTCGACTCGGCCCTCGAGATACTGAAGAGCATGTTCGGCTACCGGCGCTCGGGTGCGCGGCACTACAGCAACCTGGACACGGGCATACTGGGGCACGAGCAGTAAACCACGATCTATACATATATCTATATATATTATTAAATATATATGTATGTACGTGTTATTTTTTAAATAATATACATATATATATATATATATATACATGTGTTTTTTAAGTATGTACAACTGTAAAAATTCAATTTTGCTGCTTAATCTTATGAGACAATAAATTTGTGGCATTGTAGTAGAGGAGAGTGAATTGAGAGTGCTTTGAACGGAGATTGCGAGTGGGCCGAGTGTGGCCCGGCTAGATGTCTGACTTGTTGGCCGCCATGGCTGTTGGCAGATAGGCGGATATATCCACATTGGCCATCAGATTGGCCGTGTTGAGCAGGTCGTTGGCGGGCATTGGCACGCTGCTGACTGGCGCCGGTGGGGCTGGCGGGGGCGGAGTGGCGCCCGGTAGCCGCTGGTAGAGCTGCGGCGCAAACATGCGCAGCAGACGCCGCTGGATGGCCACCAGCAGCGCATTGACAGCGCCAGAGATGACAATAATGCCCGATATAATGGAGCAGAGCCGTATGACAAATGTCACCAAATTGTCACGATCGTGGCTAACCACAATTTTCAAGGCAGACCAATCGTACTTGAAGTAAATGCCCGGCGAGCCGTACGAATTGCGCTCCGCATCTGTAAATGGTAAACGAGTTATGGTGATGGTAGGATGAGAGGATGCACTGCATCAGCACTTGCCTAGCTTGCGTACGTTCTCGGTAACAGCATATTGGAATGTGCTGATGGTGCTAAACGTATGCCGTATCTCCGTCGGCACCACCTTGATGAAATACTGCACCGTGGTGGCCTCCTCCCGTATGATCGTCTCGTCACCCTCCAGTGGCTGGACGATGCGACGTGAGTATTGGCCGAAGCTCAAGCGATTGATGCGATGCGTAAAGTTTGCTGGCATGCGGCGAAACTCGATCATCCAGTGATCCTCGAACATGCCAACTACCGGCTGGGCGCCGCCCACTAAATGGAGCACGCCGGCCACTTTATTGATGCCCAATGTGCCGTGCAGCCGGCATGCATCGTACTTGGACTCCATCTGCGAAATCTGCTGCAGCTGCTGCAGTGCACCCGGTGGCGGCGGTGGCGCTGCGTCTGACAGTGTATCGCTCTCCTTGGGCGGTGACCGTTCGCGTAGTATGTCCTTAAAGAGTATATCAGCCACAGAGTGATATTCCTCGCGCAAATAATGATTGGTCATCTGCATGGACTGAAAGTGACGACGATCCGCGTCCGACATTTGCCACCAGACGCCCTCGCGCTGCAGTGTGCCGTACGCAAACACATCCAGCTGCGTCTCGTCCATCAGATCGACGCCAGAGAGCGAGGCGCACGGCATGGCTACCGTAATGTCCACATGCATCTGCACCTGCTCATCCAGCGAAATGTCTGGCTCAAATTGGTAAATAATATCCGTCTCATTCCAATAGTAGCGCAGCTCCGTGTACACGAGATAGACAATGAGCAGCCGGCTTAGCAGGGAGACTGCAAATAATTTAATAATAATTATTAGTATAATCGAATAACAGGAGTGCGGGAATCAATGCATTTTGCTCACGTGTGCCCCCAATCTCTGTGGTCTCCGTATATTTCTCCGGCACCTTTTTGAAGGCATCCAAGTTCTTGGCGAACTCTAGCAAATTGCTTTTATCGCCACGGTAACGTAGCGTGGCACTCATAGCTGCAAATGCTACACGTCGTAATTGTTATAATTAACTAATTATTGTTTATTGCCAGCTATTCAAAACATCATCTCCAGTGCCACGTACTCCCCCACGTTTGCTCTCGCTTGGCGCCGGATCTGCGCACGCTATTGCCTAAATTTAATTAGAGCCAATTAACTAAAACCCGCCTTTTGATCGCAATCGTTTATAAATGTATGCACTTCCGGCTTAATACGAAATATTGTAAAAATATAGTTGATGTTATTGTCGTTGCCGGCTGGATTGTTGATATATCGGCTTGTAATACGCCTATTATCGGTATGTTATCGATGACGCGAGGAGCGGATGCTGTCATCAACAGGGGAGAATAACGATACGTTTGCGGTAGATGCACCAGAAGCACTAAAATAAGATTTTAAATATGAAATCGTTCGACTAATTCAGAAATTGCAATCAAGCTAATATGTACAACATTATTGAATGAATTTCTTCAATTATCATCAATTGCAATATATTACGAAATCCATAAATTTGAATGCAGTTTCTTGCCAAAGTGATATTAATAATGTAACTTATGTTAGAATATAATATACTAATGGTTTCGTTCATTTATTAAATATTCTGATCCTATTAGCAACAGGTACTTGCAAATAAATCAATTTGAATTGCTTCGCACGTTAAAAGTGCATCGAAACAGCTGGCACTATCGGATAATTGGCGCAGTTTCTTGCCGACGGCTGGCAACGCCGACTGCGAATGCATAGTATCGAATCGATAAATTGAATAACGCTGTTGATTCGCTGTTCAAGTTGAGTTTCGCATCATTTGTAAACCTCGCTTGACGCTCGAAACGCTGGTGAAATTCGCGGAATCTTTGTGTATAAATAAACGTTAAGCAAAAAAAAAAAAAAAAAACAGCAACAACAACAAGAACAACAATAGCCGTTACTGAGCGGGCAAAACAAGTTTTGGTAATTAACATGCACATATATTGAATTTTATTGTTAACGTTTCGTATTTGATCGCATGATTGACTGTCCCTGCAAGCTAATATACTAATATTTTGCCCAATTTACATGTTATTGTCGTTGCCAGCATTGCCAGCTAATATATAGCATATATACTATATATATATAGTATATAAAGAAAGAAAAGAAAATCGTTAAACGATGGCTTTTGCTTCCAAGTGCGCAATTGTCGCCGTAGCCTTATTTGCTTTGCTGCTGACGCATGGCTTCGATGTTGTGGATGCCCGCCGTAACCAAGGCAGCAATCAACGGAAGACGTCATCCAGCAGCAGCAATTCCGGCCATGTGACCCAATCCTACAGCAATCCCAGTAACAATGGTGGCAACTCGCATGCGGATGCCGCCAAACTGAGCTATTCCAATTACAATTCCCAACCGAATCGACCACCCAATGCCCAGCCGCCTGCGCCTGGCTGGAATGTGCCGCAAGGACCCCCGGCTGGAGGTGCCCACTCCAATGTGCATCAGCCCATAACTCCCAACAATTATGGTCAGCAGCATGCAGGAGCACCTCCTAGCTATTCAGCTGCTGGTGGCTATCCCGCTGCTGGTGGCTATCCGGCTGCTGGTGGCTATCCGGCTGCTGGCGGCTATCCAGCTGCTGGTGGCTATCCGGCTGCTGGTGGCTATTCCGCCGCTGGTGGCTATCCGGCTCATGGCGGCTATATGAATGGAGCAAGTGGTGGCTATCCCGCTGGCGGCTATCATCAGCCTGCCGGTGCCCCACCGGGCGCTGTGTACGTGCAGCCTGGCTCAGCTCTACCACCGGGCGCCGTTTTGTTATCGCAGCCACCGCAGCAATCTTCCTCCGGCTTGGGCTTCGGTAAGTGCATCGCCTGAATTCACAGTACGATTGATTCATAATCCACTGTTTCAGGCACTGGTCTTCTGGCTGGTGGCTTGGGCGGCGCCTTGCTTGGCCACGCATTGACTCCATCTGGTGGCAGCTCCTCGCAACCGGCGGCTGCACCAGCCGCTGCTGCTGGCCAGGATCGCATCATAATCATCAACAATGGCGTGCCTGTGAATGCCAGCGATGGCACCACTGTCATCAACGCCGCGGGCGCACCGGCTGCCCCAATGAACGCCACCGATGCACAGTCCGCACCGCCAATGGCGCCCATGGCACCTATGGCCCCCATGGCCCCTATGGCCAATGGCACTGACGCAGCGCAGCAACCGCCGGCACCGGGCGGCATCATTTGTGTGCCCACCAAAATCAACGAAACGGATCCGACAGACAGCAGCAAGATGATCGAAGTCGAGAAGATCGCCTGCTATCCGGCACCGCCGCCACCAGCCGCCGCACCCGGCGCTGAGCCCGTGCCGCTGGCACCAATGGCCACCAATCAGCCGCCGCCGGCAATGCTGCCACCCGACCAGGCAGCCGTGCGCTCCAACACCAACGGCGGAGCTCAGTTGCAAGTCTCCAGCTTTGCCATGTCTATTGGCCTGCTTGGTGGGCTCCTGTTCCACTTGGCAAAGGCTGCAAATTAGAATTGAATTAGCTGCAAATGTTTCCAATAGTCCGCTTTTGCACCTATTTAGCCCACGGCCACGCCCACACCCACTTACACACACATATATATATATAGAGATGGCTCGCTTTATAGCAGCGTATTTTTGTATTCAATTAATATGCATTGTTAACTAGTATTCGTTCGTATAGTATTCGTAACTTGTTATCTATAGATAACCCCGCCTGACGGCCTTCAAATGTGATGCTGACCAAGAAGATAATTATGATGACGCCGATGACGATGATGATGTTGATGATGAGGCAGCTATTCCGATCGAATCTGTGAATCTCCTTAAAACTGTTATTACTTGTACAACAAAACGAATGTTGATCTAATTCCGCACCCCTCGTAACAGTATTTCTTGTATAATCTCTAATTAATTATTATGTAGTTAGCACTATTAGCTAGCTGCTTTTGATCACACACTCTATTTAATGTACCCCTTCTATTCTGTTCTGTTTATGTTTTCTTTTTTTTATTTAATGTACCGACGATGAATGTCTCTTGTTATTGGTAAAAAAGTTTTCGTTGTTCTGATTAATTGATACAATAAAAAGCTTTAACAACACGCCGCACTCCAAGGTTCCAGCTGGTCTTTTTCTTCACCCAATGATTTATCAATTATCGCTCTCTCTCTCTCGCGATCTCTCTGTCTCTCTCTCTCTCTCTCTCTCAAAATATCTGCCTTTAGTTTGCACAACTTTCACTCGATTAGCAATTAAAAGTCTGCCCACCCATGCAATCATTCACGCAAACCCACCTGTTAGGTGCTTCATCATTTTTATTTCCAGGTAATTGCGACTTGAAATACTTAGAATCTATTTGGCTCAATTAACGTAATTGCACAATTATGACAGTTTTCCATATTTCAAATGTGTCTCTGGTGAAACTGAAATATAGTATATATATATTTTATACTTATATATACTATACATATAGTCACATATGTATTTACTTCAGTGGAACCAAGCAGATCCTAAGTAAAGCTAAACACATTTACCTGCAAATAATAATGATATCAATATCCATATTTTAATCAATATTTATACTCATACTCACAATTGCATTCCATATTCATGAATATGATTTCACGCCCCCAGTGAACGGACGTAGTCAACGATCCTTAGAGGATCTTACCACTAACCTTACTACTTGTCCAGTCTATGTGTTGTAGGGTTCGTGATCTTACTCAAGTGGGATGACAGCTCCTCGTAGGCGTATATATGTATGTATATATGATATACATATGTACATATGCATACTTTATTGATCTTAATTCGTCTATGCGAGTCTATCTGTATATACTCATATATCCATCCAAGTTTCTCTTTTGTCATTCTATATACATATGTAGTTAGCATACTAGTATTTACCGACTTGCCATGGCCCTAATTTTTATGTGGAAAAACTCTTAGCCCTTTAAAAGACGATAAAAGTTCCTATATACGGCCAACGACTACATACTCCTATATAGGTCGATTCTCGTTCATACGGTCGGAATCTCGCAAAACGCCAATATACCCATTTCCACTCCGCGAACGAGTACAAATAATGGTTCCAGATAAAGTGTGAAGGATTTAAATATTAATAGAAAACAAAACCATTACACCCTGATTTCCCATTTTCAATGGGGTCAGGGTATAAAAAAGTCAGAGCAAATATCTTTTAATTTTTCAAATTTTTATTTCAGCCTTTTCTAAGTCCGACTCTTCTGGGACCGGGAGATTTGTCAGCATTTGGGAACAGTGATTCAAGCTATCATGCGCAGAGAGTATATTAAGGCCCATTTTCATTGAATTATGGATGCTGACCGAGAATAGATACAGTTGAATCCGTTTATAATGACCGCTTTAAAATTAATTAGCCACCAATAAAAGATAAAACATTTGGCGTAAAGTTTAAACAACTTTATTTTTATGTTTTTACAGTAATTGGATAAACCACAATTTGTTTTTCATCTTTTAAAAACAGAGCTTGTAAAAAAGTTGATGGTTTTTGTTGTTTGTTGTTGCTATTGGTAATGTTGCATCTTTACTCCGCGTCATCATCCTCATCATCGTTGGAGCTGATTCTGAAGTAGCGCAGCTCGTACGAGTCCTTCTCGTTGGCAACCACACGGATCCAATCACGCAGGCTGTTCTTCTTCAGGTACTTCTTGGTCAAGTACTTGAGGTAGGCCTTGGAGAAGTGCACATCGGAGCTAACATGGAGCTTCATCTTGGACCGCTCGAAGGTGACATTGTTGCCCAGGTTGTTCACCTTGCCGTTCACCTTGAGGCGCGCCTTCACGTACTTCTCCTGCGGGAACCCAAACGAAAGTCAACATCGATTAGAACAGTGGCACAAGCCTATGTGCGAAAGCAATAGATGCACACGCAGAGTAGTGCTGTCTCTTTCTTTGTTAAGGCCAAAAGTCAATGGAATGCGAACAAGAGACCCAAATTAAGAAGAGTGACCAATTTTTTAATATGCCACTGAGTACACTGCCATCAGAGCGACTATCCCAAGGGATTTCACTCTCTGACGGCAAATCGGCGTGGCCTAAATATATCATGGAGGAATATAGATATATATGTACAGCTGCGGTCATAAAACTAGTCGTTTGAATGAGTTCTAAATATAAATGCCAATAGCTAAGTTAATAGAAATATATATTAATCATACATAATATTCATTTGTACTACTATTTTTTTGACTGCAGCTGCACATATATTACGTATATATAGATCTTATATTGTTATTGGAGCATTAGCTAACTCTGTATTACCTGTTCCTTATGGGCGCTCTTTGACTTTGGCTTTGCACCCTGCTAAATTGGGAAAGGGCCAGCGAGCCTTAACTTAAATGTGAGGAGGTTTCCCCCTCTTAGAATTGGCTTTAGACATTTCTATTGGTTTTTTGCTTCGTGGAGAAACCTGCAGCGTGGCAGAAAACAAACTTTTGGAATCGGATCATTCACAGTTAGTTTGTTGCACACGCCATTAGCAGGGCGCACTATGAATTTCGGCTCGACGTAACACGGATGTGGCACGTACAACCCAGGGCCCACCACGTGGCGGTACACATAGCACGACTTGACGCTGTTCACAGACGGTTGCACCAACTGGCCAGACCCGGTACTGGCGATCAGTGGCTACCCCGTTGTGCAGTGTCCAGAGCCCCTTTGTCAGAAAAGGTTTTCACAAGTGAAGAAATGAATAACAAAAGCCATTCTGGAGATCATTGATCATCGATAATTGATAAGCGAATTATCAATTAGAAGATTAAAATACGAAGTGTTCCAGAAGTTGTTAACCGTAATTGCCATTCAGGGCCAACTGCAGTTTAATCGCTAGTGGAATAGTTTACTATAACCACACTTTTTATCCAGTGCCTCGGGCAATTTGCGGCAATGGAAAGCTTGGTGTGGTACGACAGGCGTCGCTGCGTTGCCAATTGTCAAATGAGATCATGTTCACCAGCTCCATGGTGATTGGGGATTTGGAGTTAATCACGTCGGCGTGAGGGGTACTTACGAAATCGGCCACATCCATGATGTGATCCTCGGCAATGTTGGTGCAGTCGATGGTGAAGCGCAGCGAGACCTTCTTCTTCTTCTGGCCCTTACCGCGGAGCACGCTCTTCTTGACAACCTTGTTGGGCGCTGCGGGTGTGGCAGCCTTAGGCTTGGGCTTGGCAACAGCCGGCTTAGCAGCGGGCTTGGCCGCAGCGGCAGCAGCTGGGACGGCGGCGGCAGCAGCAGCAGCTGCTGCTGGTACAGCCTTGGCGACAGCGGGAGCTGCCTTCTTAGCTGGCGGTGCAGATGCTGGGGCGGCAGCTGCCTTCTTGGTAGCAGCGGGCGCCGCCTTGGCGTCCTTCTTGGGCGCCGCAGCAGCAGGAGCTGGTGCCTTCTTGGGGGCCTCCTTAGCAGCGGCGGGCTTGGCAGCAGCTGGCTTAGCAGCGGCCGCGGGCTTGGTCGCTGCGGCCGCCTTCACGTCCTTAGCGGCTTCCGGCGCCTTCTTTACGTTCTTAGCAGCAGCCGCCGCTGGCTTGGCAGCCTCAGTGGCTTTTGGTTTCTCAACCTTGCCCTTGGCTGCGGCTGGAGCAGCCTTCTTCTCAGCCGGCTTGGCAGCCTTGGTATCACCCTTGTTGGTCTTGGCCTGTGGACATGCGTATATAATTTGTATTATACATTTTACATAAGTTCAGAAGTTTATTTACACCATCATAAGTGTTAATGGAGAAATATCATTGCATGTGCACAAAACACATCTTTGGCATTCATATTATACACTTATTTACTTTAAACTATTTATGATGGCGCAACATTTTCACGATTTTTACGAGCACTTACAGTTGGAGCCATCTTATTAGTCGAAAACCACGGAGGAAAAGAACAAAATATTCGAGATGTGTAAAACTTATCGATTCTCGGACCGATTGTTGATTTTCTTCACTGCTTTCAAACACTATTTTCCTTTTTTGGTGAATGACACTTCACAAGAAACATTTCAGTATTTTCTTAGTATTTCTACAGTAATTTAACATTAAAAGTCTACAGCCACACTGAACGTTAAATTTAGCATTTGAATCATTTTTGGCCTTCTTGATTACATGTAGATTGGTCATACTGAAGTGCGCAGCCAACATAAGTGAACCGCAAACGAGAGCGACTGCTAGATTTTTTGTTGTTAGTGTAAAAAATAAAGTGAAAACTGCGTTTCTTATACAATTTTTTAACGAATACAATCATGAAGTTCCAATACAAAGAGGAGCATGCATTTGAGAAGCGCCGCGCCGAAGGCGACAAGATTAGACGCAAATATCCAGACCGTGTACCCGTAAGTACAAAAAAAAATATTTTTTATTTATTTCTATATATGCGTGTGTTTATTGTGTTATGTGTGTGTATGGATGTATGTGCGAGCTCTTTGCATGTGTGTATAGTTTTGCGTCGTTCTATTTGGCTGTGTTGTTATTGCTGCACACACATACACGCATACTCTCAGCAGGGAAAATCAATAATGCGCATATTGTCCATAGAAGTAATTGTTAATATTTTTATACCCATTTCAGTGCGTTTTGCGAAAAACGATAGTTTTTCATATATACTGCATAAAAATGAATTCACTTGTCATAGTCAACACTTGCCAAATCTCAAGTGAAAATAAAACAAATTCATGTGCACACGTACACACACAAACGCTTTGTTCACAGGCTGTATATATATATATATATATATATATATATATATATATATATATATATATATATATATATATATATATATATATATATATATATATATACATGCATGTGTGTATGTGCGGGAGAACGAGCTGCTAGCTGACTCGCTTGCTCAGCTGTTGTGATGTTGTTGTTTTTCAGTTGGCTGTTTTTTTTTTCGATTCACTCTTCACCCTACCCACACAAACACCAATACACACACACATACAAGTAAACAGCGTCAGCCCCTGTGTCAAAGCACACGGCCAACGGGCCTATCGTGTTTTTGATTTCATATAAAAGCGTATTTTTGTTTTTGTTTATTAACTCGCAAAAAAACAGACCAGACAGCTTTAAAACTGCGCATAAAAAAACAAAAACAGAAGTAAAAACAGAAGTAAAAACGCTGTTGTCTAGAATTTGGCTCATTTCAAAATTTGTTGTTTTGTTTTTCCGCTTGCATTGAGTCCATAATTAGTCATAGCAATTTGCTCTCTTTGTTTGTCTATTTCACCATATGCAATTGTTTTTGCTAAGGTAAACACATACTCAACATTCTGAAAGCTCTTTCTCACTCGCTTTATCCCTCCGCCTTGCATTATCATCCAGTTCGCTCTCCCTCACCCCCACTGCAGGGGATCTCCGTTCTCCTCTCGCCCCCACACGCATCGTTTACAATTTATTGCTTATTTCTTTCCCTTTATTTTTGTTTTCAATTTTATTTTATTATTCAACAGTTTTTGGTGCTTTGCTTGCCTTAGTATTTTGGCAAGCAACACAGCTCAAATCGCTTAATAACATCTGACGACAAACCAAATGCAGGCAAGGCCAGCTGGTCGCTGTATAATTATATACATACATATACATGCATACAAACATACGCACATACATAAATACATACGATATATACATAAATAGAATAGAAATACTTATATGTACATATGTAGCTAGTTATGCCACCTTCACCTTGAACACGGGCAGTGACATGACCCCAGGGCAGCTTCTTTTGGCAATTTGGCTAAGCTGAAATTAACAGCAATGTTACAGTAAAAACAAATTCGTAACATTCGCTAATGCCAATTTGTTGCATTTTTGTTTCCTTTGTGCTCGCCTTGTTACACAAAAAAATGCAATTACCGTTAGTAAATAATTATTGATGAGTGCACACAGCGAACACACACACACACACAGCTATGCATATATGTATATCTGTATATATATATATTGATACGTGTTGCTTGATTTATCGGTATGTCGTCACGTATTCACGTTCTTGAAGACGCAGTTTATTTTGTTTTCATAACTGTAACTGCTTGAAGCTCCTGCCAAGACTAACAGCCGCTGCTAATTGACTAAAGAGAAGCAATTCTTCTCATCTTCCTGCCGAGCTCTCTTAAGAATATAATTGCATATCTCCTATCAACATTGATTGAACACAATACAAAATCTTGTATTTCATGGGTTCCTAATTTCGTTTAATTTTGTTTTGCAGGTGATTGTTGAGAAAGCACCAAAGGCGCGCATTGGTGATTTGGACAAAAAGAAGTATCTGGTGCCATCCGATTTGACCGTTGGGCAATTCTATTTCCTTATACGCAAGCGTATTCACCTGCGTCCTGAGGATGCACTCTTCTTTTTCGTCAATAACGTCATTCCCCCAACATCAGCAACAATGGGCTCACTGTACCAGGTAAACTAGACAATCTGTCTCCAGTTCACATCATTATCTAATCTATCTCTCTCTCTTTCCCTCTCTCCCATCTATCTGTTACTTTTCTGCGTGCTGCAGGAGCATCATGAGGAGGATTATTTCCTGTACATAGCCTACTCCGATGAGAACGTCTATGGCATGGAGAAGTAGACAAGGACTGCATTCTTAATAGTGGCAGGCGTTCTGACATCAGGCAACAACCTATACATAAATTCTATATAAAACATATATATATATATATATATATATCTATACATATATATATAAACATACATATATATGTATATATAATATATATTTCACGTTTAGCATGCAGTTGAAAAAAAAAAATGCAAAAAATCACACAAAAAAAAAAAAAGGAACGATAGCTAAACGAATTGTGCGGGTCTAAGGCGGTAAAAAAATTGAATGCAAGAAAAACTAAACAAAAACTTGAAAAACAAACAAACAAAAACTTAAAAACAAATAAAGAAAAAAAAATATTAAAATGATCTTCAAAAAACAAGAAAAAAATGAATTGTAAGAGGAAAACGACAAATGTTATGTGAAAATTATTTTATATAAACATTTTCTATACGCGCTAGTATTTCAAATTTACCTATGCTTTAACAATTTATTCACTTGGCACTATTTCATTGAGTTTTGCCTTTATATTGTGTACCCTGCAATTTGAATGTTTTTGCAAGGTACTTTAACTTCCCTTACCTTTACCTACCTATATCTTTTATATATATATAAATATTTTTTTTTTGCTCTTTTGTTCTTTCCTGTAATAATAATACAACAAAATTTTGTGCATATTTAGTGTGTATGGTTACGAATAGGACTCTCTTGGTTAAGCGTACATTAATTAATCTACTATTAATTAAATAAATAAAAATATATTAAAAAAACTAGAGATCCTGGCTAATTGTTATTGAACACGTTATGGCCTTGACAGTTTCATCAGCTGTTGTTTTGTCTTTATCGGCCAGGCATGTGAGGGGAAAGAACAATGACCATTAAGGTCACATATACTGCGTACTTGAATCTTGCTTTCTATATTTCTGCTCAAGTGCTTTATTCGATTAAATTTGATTTGACTGAAGTCCAGGGATAGCACTGTGCAGCCCTGTGCCGATTTGACTTTCCAGCCCTGTTTTTTTAATTTTTAGCTGAAATGTTATTTTAGCTAACAGCAGCGCTTTAGCAGATGTTTTTGGCAATAACATAACCATTCTGAGTACAACATTAACAGAGTCTGTTGTTTAACCGAAGTTTAGACGTGTGTTTTTTTATGCAGGCGTAGGTAGGCTTTGCACATTTATTCAAAATTAAGTTATTGTTGTAATGTCAGACAAATACAGTACTCCACTTCAAATAAGTCACTGACCAAGTAACATTCGGTTCCGTACCCACAATTCGAACTTTTACACAGAAATCAGGTAAATATGTGGAACTTATAACGATGTTTTGCCAGTTTACAAAGCGACGGCTTATTACAAAACAGGCGCCGCAGCGGCCGCAGTGAAGAAGTGCTTAATAGACTTTTTTTCCTGTGTTATTAGTGTTTGGAATGGTTGTTATTGCTGCTGTTGTCAAGTGCAACTCATAAAAAAAGTGCAATAAAACTGATGCATAACGCTATATTATAATTATTGCTGTCGATGTCTTTGTTGTTATCATGGCAAATAATTGCAGCGAATGCAATTGATTTTTGTTTAGTGCTTTGTTTCTGTGACGCATTTATTCTTTGTCGCCGTTGCCCTGACTTCGCTCCTGTTGTTGTTGTTCATTTTAGTATTGGCATATTGGCTTCGACGTCTCTGCGCCATTTGCCACCCCAAAATATATAAAATGAACAACAGCGACTAACGGCACAAATGCAACCGTGCTGACTTATGCAGTTGTGGGTCTTACGAGCTAAGCAAACTTTTTGCCCACACTACACATTAAAGAATTAAATATATGTATGTGTGCAACTTTGGGTGTATGTGTGTGTATGTTTAGGCAGACAGCAACAACAAAACCCAGACAAACAGCTGATTAAGAAGTAATCGTGCACGACGACCCTTTGATTGTATACACACAAATGAATACGTGTACGTGTACATGCGTGTTTCTACATGCGTGTATGCGTGTCACATAATGAAGAGCGAAAATAAAAGTGTGTTAATGTCCACTCTTTGCTGGCGATCAGCATGCTTGCTGGTTCTTGTTGTCGTTGTTCTGCTTTAAAGAACCCAAACACACATTCAGAGTGTACGTGTGCTTGTGTATGTGTTCCATTTTGTAGCGGGCTATGTGGATTCGTTTTATTGGTGCTCAAGTATCGTATGATAATCTACTGTTGTTGTGCTTTTCCCGCGCACACACACACTTGCGTATTTTTAGTTTGTGCGTTGCCAACTAATATAAAAAGTTGTACCAGATAAATCTAGCAACAGTCGGTAGAATCATAGCTGATCTAGCCGTTGAAATATTGAAATAAAGGTCAACAAATTAGAGAAGTTTTTAAAAACATTTAATTCAACTTTAATATAAAAAGAGTATAACGTGAAAACTGAGCTGGCTAATCATGTAGAGTTTTGCACGCACGTTTGAAATCAATGATCAGCTCGGTTAGAAGTGTGGCAACGGCTGGATAAAAACAAAAGCAACAATCTGGCAACACTTGAAGCGCAACTGCCGCATTTTTAAACCATTGAACTTAAATTTGTTAAGCATTTGCTTGATTGTTTTTATTGATTTTTTACTTTTTTCCATTTACTTTCGATTTTGTATCGCTTAGTAGCTGGCTAAGGACACAAAAAGTTGGTTCAATGTCACAACACAGCAAAAAGGAGTCAGCGAGCCATGCGAGTAACACACGCCAGCGCAAACAGGACGAGAGCAGCAAGAGTCAAAAGAAACAGCAGACGCCCAATGGCAGCGCCAAGGGCAACAGCAGCAGTAGCTCCAGCAGCAACTCCAACAGCAACACCTCATTTACAATTAGCAGCACCGGCACCGGCAGCAGCAGTGGCAGCAGCAGCAGCAGTATCAATACTGCTGTCAAAATGCAAACACACACAAAGCCAAACAATGGGGGCAACGGCAGCAAAACGCAGCTAAACAAAAAGGACAAGCAGCAGAAGGAGAAAGAGCGCTTGGAGCGCTCACAGCTCGTCCTCTGGCGTCGCCCACTGCAGACGTCCAAATATTGTGCACTTGAACTGATTGAACTGCTGTGCTCTTGGGGCAGCAGGTGAGTCTCACAATTGATTGAATAATATCCAAGCGAAAACAAATTTCAACTAATGCACACCAATATCGATTTCAGTTTGCTGCGACAACGTGGACTGCTGGCTGTTTTAATAGTATTAGGGCTTGTATTTAGCGTAATTTATAAAATCGATGGCCCGCATCAGCAGATCATTGAGCTGGTGCATCGCAACACCTGGTTCTTTGTATACTGGCTCGGACTGGGCGTTCTCTCGTCTGTGGGCCTGGGCACCGGCCTGCACACATTTCTACTCTATCTGGGCCCCCATATAGCCAGTGTCACGTTGGCTGCCTACGAATGCAACTCACTCGAATTTCCGCAGCCACCATATCCCGACGAGTAAGTGGAAAACTATATATATATATATATATATGTATATCCATATAATCAAGATAGACTTAATATTGGAATTACTCTTAAATGTATTCACATATATAATTATAAGTTCAAAGTGCCTTAGGTAAAAAACAGGTATGCAAATCCTAAATATACGAGCTGAGGTACTCCTTGTGAATAGGCTATACAGATACACATATGCATGTATTCTTCATATACTATATTCATATACAAAGCAGCAGCTCAGCGTAGACTACAGCTTGCCCGCTAGTCGAAGGCTCCTTAATTACATCTATACAAAATAGTTTTCATTTTAAGTTTTCCGAAGTAAAGTGAAGGTATTTTAGTTTCGCTAATTTTTATTGTATTCAGATTTGTACATTAGCTTATCTCAATTTATTTGGAATATTTGCAGCATCGTTTGTCCGGAGGAGCCATATTTAAAGAAGATGCCCAATATTTGGAGCATCATGTCCAAGGTGCGTCTGGAGGCGTTCCTGTGGGGCGCCGGTACTGCATTGGGTGAGCTGCCGCCGTACTTTATGGCCAAGGCTGCACGCATGTCCGGCTACGATCCGGATGATGCTGAGGAGCTGGCCGAATTCGAGGCGCTAAATGCGAAACGGAATCAGAAGAACCTCAGTCTCATGGACCGGGGCAAACTGTTCATGGAGCGCGTCGTCGAACGCGTCGGTTTCTTTGGTATATTGGCCTGTGCAAGCGTATGTCCAACATGATTCCACCTATTTTCGATATTATTCAACTTATGTGCAATTTCATAGATTCCCAATCCGCTGTTCGATTTGGCTGGAATCACATGCGGTCACTTTCTGGTGCCATTCTGGACGTTCTTTGGAGCCACGCTGATTGGCAAGGCCATCATCAAGATGCATATACAGAAGATATTTGTGATTATTGCTTTTAATGAGACGCTCATCGAACGCGCTGTCGATCTGATTGCCACGGTGCCGATATTTGGGCGCAAGCTGCAACAGCCCTTCAAGGCGTTCCTCGAGAATCAGAAGCAGCGCCTGCACAGGCAGCAACGTAGCCGCAATAACACAGCCGGCGGCAGCGTCGGCAATAGCGCCGATTCCGCGAATCTCTTGTCCAAAGTCTTTGAGACCTTTGTCATTGGCATGGTATGCTATTTCGTCGTCTCCATTGTCAACTCACTCGCCCAGAGCTATCACAAGCGGCTGCACAAGAAGTCGCGCCACCTGCCGCCAGCTGTTGCTGCTACCACAGTCATCAGCAGCGGCAGCCAGAAGAAGCATCCCAAACAGAGGGCACTGCGCGATTAGGCGTGACTGCGAGCAGTCAGTCCCCATCCTATTAATATTTGAAGGCACCTTTGCCACCTATGCAAATTCTTCGTTAATAATTTGTACCTCTGCTCTGTGACCTACGGTCGAGTGGATATTATTTTTTTTTTATCAGTTTTTTTTTCTTAGTCAAATTCCAAGGGAACTTTCTGAACTCCATTTTGTGTAAAAACTTAAGCACGTTGCCTCTCAAGCTAGAGCGTTGAGAATTTACCAAGTGGAATTCCGAGAGTGACACCGTAAACCAAACTAAATTATAATGTGTACAAGTATATTTTGTATAAAGGCGTGAAAGAGACGGCAATGGTATGGGAACGCCCTAGTTGATACCCTAGACTAGACTAGTTCAAAAAGCAAAACAAAAGAAAAAGAAAAGCGAAGCGAAAGAAAATCCTTCAAATACGAGAGTAATTAGAAAGAAGTAAGAGAGACAGACAGAGAGAGTGAGAGAGAGAGAAAGCGAAAGATGTAAAACAAAGCAAAGAAAAGCAAAGCAAACCCAAGTTAGTAAGTAACTAAACAACTGAACACAACGCAACAAATTTAAGTGCATGTATTTCAATAGTATAAAATATTTCTGCCCCTTTGTATGCCCTTGTTTAGATATATTTTTTCACTATTCGTGCGTTGCAATAACAAAATGCTAATTGTTGTGTAGAATTTTAGCTTCAAGATAAACATAAAGACATTTCGCAACAAAATAGAAAAACAAACTGAAAATTAAAATAAAACAAACACCTAAATGCTGAATATAACAAAGAAAACAACAACAAAACATAAAAATAAAGAAAAACAACAACAAAATAAAATAGAACAAAAAAATTACGAATATGAAAAGTAAACATTTAATATTTCTGTTGGTCTAGGGGATTTGTTTGTCTATGCCCAATGATGAATGACCCAAAAGACTACAACAAATATGCGTTTGGGCAGATTTTACGAGTTGGGGGTCTGCTGTAGGGTTGGTTTACAGTTATAATTTAATCACTGTGGAGCGAGTTCATGTTCTCACAAAGAAGAGACTCGTCTGACGATGTGATTCGACTCAAGATATGACTCGATTCATAATAGGATTCAATGCATATGACTAGACTGAGTCATAATGTGACTCGAGTCATGGGTCGAGCCATATAGCTCGAGTCGCATGATTCGTTTCAAGACATGACATGACTCGATTCATGATAGGACGACTCGACTCATAATATGACCTGATTGGACACATGATATGAGCTATATCCTGATTCTATTCATATGATTCTATATGACATACTATGACATACTAAACTCATCTCGACACATGATATGACTCAACTCACAATATGTTCGACTTATGTTCGACTCCTGATTTGACTCAAATATACTCCACTCATCAAATGACTTGATTCGACTCGGGATATGAATCGGCTAATGATATTAGTCGAGTGACTATATGACTTAAATCATAATACGACTCGACTGAATATAAAACAAAAGCTGAAATCAAAGCAAGATTAATAACACATATGCCACATAGGATTTGTATCAGTTGTCGTGCCTAAATTTGCTAGACAGCTTAAAGATGGGGCAATGAATCACATTTCAAGCATAAATCCACTTAGCAATGTGCTAATAAAAAGCTTTAATCAGAGCGCAGGCAACTTGTTGCCCTTTAACTCATTAAAGCGACTAGCTGAGAGAGCAGAGAGCCATATCCTGCAGAGTGCTCTGAAGGACAATTGCTTCTGGCTTACAGCAAGACGCTGGCGTCCACTTGTCGTTACGCTTATGCTAAGGATTGCGAGGCGAATGTGAAACGCGTTTCGCATGCCCAATTCAAAGGACAACAAGAACAACAACAAGAACAACAAGAACAACAACTAAGGGGACTAACAAGCCAGACAGCAAAATGAAGTGCAATGTCAACAATGAGCCGGTGGCGAAAGGACATGGGACAGGACGTGCTAAATGTCAGTGTCCAAAAAATTGGCACGTACATAAAGTATTTTCATTTAACTGTCAGCATTTATTTAAAATGTACAGAAACTCATCTGTCAGGGCATAACGCAACGCCGCATATACCCAAACTGTGTGCGTCAGACGACAGATTGCAAATGCCACAGGCTGGCTTATAGTTTCCTGCGAAGGTGGGTGCTGGGGCTGGGTGCTCATGAATTTCAGTTGAATGCACAGGAGGCGCGCACTGGCCACACCCAAAGAGAGGCGCACAGCTCGATGGCTGCTGCCGCTGCCGTTGCTGCTGCTTTGACAGCGGCCGCAGGCGCTACGTGTTTAGCAAGGCAAGCGTTGACAACAGAAACAACCAGCTATAAACGAGCCAAGTCGCTAAACTAACCAAAGCTTCATACCTAATGCCTCGCCCAACCGCAAAATTTAAACGAATAAACGAAAAAAAAGAGACCGCTAAAAAGTTGGAATTTTTGTCGGCGCACAAAAGCATGCAATGAAATTATGTGGTATGCTCAGAGACCAGCCGGAAACGGCTATGCTGCCTATGTGTGTGTGTGTGTGTGTGTGTCTGTGAGGTAGAGCGAGTGGGAAGAAGGCTGACTGGAAGCATGAATGTAGATGCGAGAGTGGTCGTGGCTCAAGTGTTGTTCCCCAAGCGAGCTTTGCTTTCAGTCGGCGCGTGCAAGTATGCGAAGCTGGGGAATGAAACTGAAGCAGTTTGTGACTGCGCCCCGAACAACCCCATCTATACTATTCGACCCGCAACATAACAGCATTTCCCTTTTTGCATGTGGCGGGTGTTTCTATTGGCGCTGGCACTGAGCAAAAACGAGCCGCTAAAGCAAGTATCGTGTAGATGCGATATGTTATCGATCGCACATTTTATAGGCGCTCTTCACACGACAGTTCACATATAAATTGCAATTAAATGTACTAAAGTCAAATTACGCTATTTAAGTTAGGCAAATATTAATGACCTTTAAAATTTCTTTATATAGAAGCGCAGCAACAATTTAACAATTAAATTAAATTACAATTTACTTTTGTTATGTGTGCTACTGTATAGTTAATTAAATTAATTTTTTACCTCTTATTAGTTATCTTCTATAAGTTGTTTTCACGCTGTTTGTAATCGATGTTTAGCACGCTTGTCGATAGTATTTACAGCACTCGGCCCATCGCTATCGGCCGTTGCGACTTGCGAATAGGCCAATTCAACGACCGTAGCTGAGGGCCTGTGGCTGCTGCAGCAGAACTTACATTGGCATAGACGCGCACCAGCTGCGTGCGAATTAAGACGTGTTTCAAGCAAGATTTTTTACAGTTTTTTTTGTTATTGTTGTTCTTGTGTAGATTGTTTGTTTGCCTGCATCCGGTGAATAAGAATTGAAATAAATAAGCCGGAATAAGCAAGTCTGCAAGCTGGTTCTTTTTTTTTTTTTTTTTTTTTGGTAATTTTATTTGAAAACAATTTTTGTCGTGTATACGTGGGTGACAAGCATAATGTTGCATTATCTATATAATATGTGAAATGGATTTCGCGAATCGCAATAATACGGCCAATAAGTTTGTCTGCCCCAGCGACAGGCAGCTGGCCCTGCGTGCCAAGTAAGTAAATTGCGCTCAAAAGTCTACTCAGAAATGCCAAATGCAACAATTGGGCGCCTGTTGTTATTTGTCGCTGTGTGTGTGTGTGTATGTGTGTGGAAGTTAAGCAATAGCTAAAACAAAGCGAATGTGAAATATGTGTCTGTATGAGTGTGTAATGTGCGCGTCATAAACAAAAGCTGGCCACATTGTTGTTACTTGTGCTGCTGCCTGATAAGGCAACAAGCGGCGCGCAACAGTTAGTAGTGCTAAGCATTACAACGACAACGACAACAACAACAACTATTGCGAACGCCAACTGTCGCGTATGTTTCGACAAAAGCTTTAGTTATAATTTAATTAACTTTGACTGCGTCAGTCCTCGCACTCCCGCTCGTTGTCTATGTACATGTATGCATGTGTATTGTGTGTGTGTGAGTGTGTGTCTCTGTGTGATTAGCTAAAATGCGATATACTGTTTTATCAGCTACACGCATACAAATGCATGCAGCTATGCTATGTGTGTATGTGTATGTGTGTGTGTGTGTGCTTGCGGCTTGGCCATGGAATCGCCAACGCGTGCTGTCAAGGACCCAGCGCCGCATGGCATCCTGCGTCCTTCGTCTAATCATAATTACTAGCTGCGGCCGCTCGCTGAGCCTTGCCGCCAACTCGCTGACAGATTAATTATATTTTAATAATGCTCATATTATTATTATTCTCTTTTTTATAAGTATGTATATGTATGCATATGTATATACATATGTATGTATTTTTTTTATCACAGTCGAAATACGAAATTATTTATTGCAACTGACGGCGACGGCTCGACTGAACTGCTGGCAGGGGAGCTGAAAAGCCACATTAACACTCCCCATACACACACACACCCATGCACACACATGTACACACATACACACACATAGGCACACGCATGCACAGCGACCAGCACATGGCGGCTAGCAGCATATGTTTGTGTCAAAGCGAAAACGTGTAGCATACTGCGAGGCGCAATCCCAGCTGACTGAATGTGCGAATTGGGGCTTTACGCAGAATTAACTACAAGTACAAAACAGCGCGCGCGCACACACACACACACACATATATATATATATATATATATATATATATATATATATATATATATATATATATACATACAATATGTATAGTATATATATGTATATATAGTAAAGCACATTTTATGCATAACGCCCAACCGCAAAAGACACGCACAGCATGCGCACCGGATGGCAGCTGTGTGGCTGGCAGACAGCAGGCAGCGGGAGCAGGCAACGGGAGCTGGCAGGAGGCAGCAGGCAGCAGGCTTCAAGTGCTCAATTTACACTTCCGTTCGAGTTTCACTGTACATAAAAAAAAAAGCATAGAAGGAAATCAAGCATAGCAGCCATGCCTCGAACGTCCAGGGCTGTGTGTGACGCATAGAAATCAAACGGGGCGTGGCATGGTAGCTGCACTGACAGCCGTGTACTTGAAATTCAAATTACAACTCAAGGCAGGCAACTGCAGTCGGAGGCACAGCTTACAGCTGTCATAGCCGCAATGTTGCGGTGAAAATGCTTGGAAAATGAAATTTTCATACCTTGAAAGCATTGCAAAATCGAAATACTCGCACGTGGGCATAGAAAAAACGCAGTCTGATTGGAAATGCCAGTGTTACGTCTAAATCCAGTTCATGTCCGCCCGCGCTTCAAATGGCCACGGGTATTTCGCAAGTCAGGTCCAACCCATGTCTGATTGGAAATGCCAGAGCTACGGGTATTTCCTAGTCAAGCACTTCAACCCAACAACGGATCTGCATAGCAGAAATGCATTCCGATTCTCAGCTTTTCATCCTAGTCAAATTATAGACTTTGTGCATATCTCACTCAATGATCTAAGTTGCAGCAATAGACCTGAAGCACGATCGTGATGCAGGCGTGTTGAGGCGCATTAGCACAGAAGTGCAACAATTTTGAAGCATGTCACAGTCTATATAATTGTTGCTAATGTTTTGCTATAGGCTGTACACGGTTCTTAAGTGACTTTAGCAATTGTGTGTTTTAGTGCACCAAATGGGGCCAACAAATTGAAAAGCGCACGCAAAGCGAAACTAACTCATTTTGCCTGTTGCTGCCGCTGTTGCTGCTGCTGCATGCAAATACCGTTGCTCGATCCTGGCACGGCAACAGCAGCTGTTGAAACTGAAGCTGAAAGCCCTCAAGGCAACAGGCGAGGTTACGGCACACGAGGATACACGAATACATACATACAAATGAGCTGGCAAGCGTGTACAGTGAACATGCCGTAGAGTGAACCAAGCGAACTGAGCGAAGGCAACAAATTATTGTAGGTCCTTACTTCACTTCACTCTATGGAAAAAATTAAATTAAAACAAAGTCATTATACCAAAGCCAGGTATACCCTGAAGCGTGCTGTCGTAGAGACTGACCTTTGTATAACTGATAATCCAATAGTTCGACGCTTCTTTTCTACATACACAATAAACAAATCATTCACATACGCACGCATACATAAGCCGGTATACAAAATATAATGTAATCGAAATTTTATAAAATACACAGGAACCTATACCTAAAATTTGGACACTCTAGTCTCAATAGATGTACGAGATAAAAGTGTAAATAAAGGGTCGATATAGCTTTCAAACGATAGCAAAGATAGTTATTGTTTATTGTATTTTATAAAATACACACACTCGTATATCCAATCCAGAGATATACAGGTATACGAGATAAAATTCTATAACCTTTTTCGACAAAGTTTTCAATCGATAACAAAATAGTTATCGTTTTTTTGTAGGATCTGATCTAACGACAGACAAACATGACAATGTCGACTCATCTCATCGCCCTGATCAAGATATATATAAGATATATACTTCTTGAGATCTACCACGCCTCCTTCAACCTTCAACAAAATAGCATATATCTGCCAGTTCGCATTTTGAATGGGTTCTGGGTCTAAATCGAACATAGCCAGTTCGCCATATTGGGTGACTACTGTACATTCAAGTGGCCCGTGCAAGTCAACAAACCCGCGGCAAGGCAAAACGGCGGGCACCAACTAAGGAACACGAATGCGAACAGCAAAGAGTAACAAAAAAAAAAAATAAATAAATAAAAAAGAAATAAACATTTTAACGAACACGCCGAGGCTCTTTCACGCTAAAGTGTTGTACGGCGTTCAAATGTGTGTGTGTGTGTGTGTGTGTGTGTGTAGAGTGTGCTTTGATACCCTAAACCCATTGAAAATGCGAATTTTTGGTATAATCATTTCGGGAAAATGTATGTAACAGGTGCAAGAAGGCGTGACAGAGCCCATAAACTAAATATATACATATGTATGTATATATGTAATATATATGCACATATATATAAATATATACTTTATATAAGTACCACTGAAATGAATAGGTTTGACATTTTCAACAGCTTAAAGAGCATATCGATTGCGCTTTTTCTATGTAACAAAAAATTAACCAGTTATGATGAAGGAAATCTTAAAATAAAAAATTAAAAAATACATAAATAGAAGTTAAATAGTCAAAACTATTTTATTTTTGTATTTATCAAGTAAAAGCTAGATTATATTAAATTATGAACAGGATATGTAAATTATAAAATTTACATACTTCTTTTTCATTTAAAATAATAACTGTAAAAAAATAATTAAATAAAAAACTAAAGGTAGCAGTACACGTACTTAATAAAATATAGATATAAAAATATATATTAAAAACAAAAATATGTACCAACATTTATTTAAATACAATAAATATGTATTTATTAAAATAAATTTTTTTTGAAGCTTATTAAAGTCCTGCGGAGTACTCCAGTAATAAATATTTATTAAAAATTAAATGTCGCTGGATAGCTCAAATAATAAAGAGTACAACAGGTTAAATTTTTAATAAGCCATAAATTATTTCAATTGATTCGGGGTATGTTAAAAAATGTCAAACCTATTTAATAACCGATACTGGCTCAATCAGAATGATGTCTTGACTCGATATGGGCAGGTCTGTCCATATGAACACAACGACTTCGTATAGCCTAGATCAATAATCAAAATATAGAAAGATAATGTAAATAATAGTTCTCTTGTGATAAATCAGTCCATAACATTGTTATCGATTAAAATCGATCATTCGATTTAGTTATTCGACCATAGCTTTAAATAAACAAAAATCTTAAAATTATATATGAAATACACATATGGTGTGTATATACAACAATATTCACCATAATAGTAGAGAGAGCACTACCTAAAGGCATCTCAACTGCAGGGCTCAGGGTATCTGCTAGTCAGGCACTCCCGGTTAGAGCATTCGTGCTTGTTTTCAAATACATTTAGGAGCAAAGAAATTTATATTTATTGGGAGTATGTGGCGACGCATGAAGCGTGATGCCTGAGGGACGACCGCAAACAATGGCTCGCATTGCGCTTTGCGCTTCACGCTACCTTTATCCCAATAATCCCGTTGTTTACTCCGCTGGATTCTGCAGACGCGCAGCATAAATGAAGGAAGGCACTTGTTGAACTACAAGCTGCTCCGCTTCTCTAGTCTCTAGCTGTGAAGGCGATGAAAGGATTTGCGTCAAAGCAAACAGTTGGACGGATAGGAAAACTTGCAGTTCATAAAACTGATATACCCCTCTGGTTTTGTGAGAGAGTATAATTAGAACCACCTTTTTTTTATAGCTCTTTACCGTAATTGCCATAGCTCAATGCTGAAATTTGTCTCGCTGATGTCCACGCCTACGATTTTACGGCAATCTTGACACTTGAAACGGTGCTTAGCCTAGTCAATTGCCCGTATAATATAAGTCTAAAATTCTATTCGAATGCCGGATACCTCAATTAATTTGCCGGCTCTAATCACACTGAGCACGTGAGAGAGAAACTTAACTGTTATGTAACTGTGTCATGTTGCGCCTTTGACAGTCTGCAGGAGCACTACGTTTGCGACCAGCTCAAACAGTTCACGGACTTCAACTTGAGTCAATTGTGTTTGTGAGTTTAGTTCTTTGCCTGCGACTGCCCATTGAGGTGCAATTGGAGCTCACTCTTTGCACTACGCAGATCCTTCTGCTCCCAACGCCATCGCCACTCGGATGCTTTAAAAGTGCGGCTCCATTGAGTGAGCACCGTGAGGGCTGCCAGCCTCCTCGTAGATTGCAATTGTCTTCGCTTTGGCATGCTTTTGAGTTTTGTTTCTGTCCTTTGACAGTCTTGTCGTTTGTTGCCTCTGAGCAAACTTTGCATTCTTTCCAAGCAGCGTCCTTCATAGGTCAACCACCTGGAAACTTGACCAGTGCATCCATCGCCTGTACCACAGTACACGTTGGCACGCATTGTCTGCAGTTTTTTTTGTTTTAACTTGACGTTAGGGAAACTCATATATGTCCTTGGAACAGAAGAGAGCTAGCCAAGAGGCTAGCCATTTAGCTAGTCTTTTAGCTGGGCTAAGCTCTTCGCTAGCCTCTGTGCTAGACTATTGGCTAGCTTCTGGTCTAGGCTCTTGGCTAGCCTCTTGGCTATCCGTTTGGGTATCTTTTCTCTTGGCTAGCCTTTTAGCTAAAAGACTTTCTAGCCATTATTTTTGTTAGCCTTTTAGCTAGCCTTCTAGCCATTTTTTTCGTTAGCCTTTTAGCTAGCCCTTTAGCTAGGCTAGCCCTTTAGCTAGGCTCTTGGCTAGTCTCTTAGGTAGCTTCTTAGCCTCAAATTTAGCCTCTTGCCCAGCCTTTTCGCTAGCTGCTGTCAGCTCTAAGCTCATCCAGACCTTTAGCGCATAAGGTGCAAGCCGCTACAATTAGCGCTGGACTGCGCTGGTCAGCTCTCTCTTCCGTGGAAGCTTACTTAACAAGACCGTCATGGCTGCTGGCTTACATTCCATTCTGACTAACAGCTAAGACTATAATCCTTTTGTAAGCTGACGTTCCATCCTGTTTTAAAATGTCAAGAGCTACGCCGCACAAAATTGCTGCCCATGGATTAATTGCATTGGAAAACTCTATCCTATGGACTTGCTAGCCACTCCATGGCATAGCGCCGAGTGTAGCCAGGCTCCCCGTAGATTGTAATTGTGTCCGCTCTGAAATGCTTTTGCGCTTTGCTTTTGTCCTGTGACAGCTTTGTCGTTTGTCCTCTCCTATTATTTTGCCAGCATTTGTCACTAAAGTCCTGGCTACACTGAGCGAGTTTTGCATTCCTTCTAAGGAATGTCCTGCAGCAGAGTGCGTGATGGGGCAACCATTCGGAAACTTGGCCAGTGCATCACCTGCGCTGCATTGTCTTCTGCTCTTTCTCTTGAGATCTTATTTCCCGTACTCTATATAGCTTTACGGGTAATGGAAAGAGCTTCTGTTTAGCTTGTTTATTTTTCAATTGTTGCAGCAGTATATGGTATCAGATTTACAATTACCACATATTGTAGTTTCCCATTAAATTGATTAATGTGTTATCTGAATGCATTTATCCAAATGGACGTCTCTTGTTTTGTTATGGTCTAATACAGCAATGGCAACACTGCATCCATCCATCATGTCTTCTCGCTTAGCTTTTCGCATCGTTGCAATTCAGCTCGAAAGTATGCAATGCCCTCAGCCAGCTGACCTTGTCTACGTCCTGGCATTGCAACAGACTGACTCCGGCTGTCTATTGCAACTGGCCGCATGGCTAACAGCTGTTGCCAGTTGGCCACGCCGTGCAATAATCATGCAGGAAATTCGCAAAACATTCATCATAGAGACCGAACCAAACCAAGCATCTCCCCTGGGCTATGGCCATGGAGATGCCACACCAGGAATCCTTTGGTTTCAGTTGGCTGACCACAGAACCCCCACTGGCAACACGTGTTTATATTACCTTATATATTATATATATTTTATTATATTCACAGTCGAAAATGAAACGTCTTGAGGGTATACGCCTATGCGTATGCGTATGTGTGTGTGTGTGTGTGTGTGTGTGTGTGGGCCCAAGTAAACTTTTGGGGCTTGCCTGCTCAAGCCAGAGGTTATTCGCATACAAAATATGACTGGAAAAAGTTGGTAAATTAATATGTTGAAGTCTTTTAAGTTTTATGGAATTCTTAATTGTAATATAATCATATTCTTAGAATATGTGATGCGTATTCTTAGAATTTATGAATACAATAAAGTGTAGGTCCAAATCTTATTAAAGTAATTAAATTATTGTGTAATAAATGATATGAAATTAAATTAAATTATTTAAATTAATATATCAGGTTTTATGTAATTCTTAACTATAATATAGTCAAGTCCCAATAATTTGAAATGGCAAAGGGGTTAGTTTTTTTTCGACTTACACATAAATTCAAATTATCGAGAACGAATTTTTTTTAAGGGGATAGAATTTTCGATTTAGTGGGGTACAAATTATCGAAACTCGACTATCTAATATTCTGAAAATATAATAGATTGATAAATACAATAAAGTGAAAGTCACAAATATTTAATCGTAAGACCTATGGATATATGTAGGAAAAAGCTATATATTAAAACTATTTAAGTCTTTTTTTTACCACCACAATTCTCAAGATATATATTATATATCAAATAATAGTAATATACAATTGCAAATTAAGTACAGATATATTCTAAGAAATATAATAAAGTACAAATCAATCTTAAGACATATGTATAATATCGTAGTAATTAGTAATCCTAATTAAGTACAAACATATTTAAATAAATATATTGAAGTAAAGATCACAACTTTATTAACTTGGGAAATTTAGATTCCTATGGTATATAGTGAACTCTTAATCTTCTATAGACTATAAGACCTCTCTAGGAATTTGGTTCAAGTTCGTTGCCTAAAAGGAATATATTTGTGCATGTAGAATGTTTACAGGGTATCTGCTAGTCCATTGCACATTAGCAACTGGCTATTAAAAAAACAATAAAAGGGCAATATGTAAAAAAAAAAAAAAAAAAAAAAAAAAAAATTAAAGTAAAAAGTAATCGAAATTGCGAAGTTTTGTTAGGATTTCTGGGAATATGAGCCATATACATTTGATGTATATATAAGTATATACGGATGTACGTCTGTATGCTTGTGTCTCTGTATGTCTGCAGTACTTATGTAGGTATGTATGCCTAAGTATATGCATATTAACTGACGCTTAGCAAAAGGCACAACATCTACATTAAGTGCCACCCCAATTTGCATAAACAAGTACTCACGCGGGCGCCTCTATGTGTGTGTGTGTGTGTGTGTGTGTGAGTGTGAATGTGTGTGTGCTACGTTTTTAATACCGTGTGTAAGTGATTCCAAAGTGGCCATAAAACGCGCAAGCCCGGACCCAAAAACAAAAACACGACAGCAAACCCGGAGACGACGCCGACGACGACGACGACGACGACGGAGATGGCCCTGAGCCGTGAGCTGTGAGCTGTGAGCCCGGGCGCTAGCTTTGCCTCTTAATTAAATTTGAACTTGACATTTCGGCCCTGGCAGCGAGCTGAAGCTGAGCTGCCCAAACTACAACAGGAGCAGCCAGAAACGGAGGCCGTCAGTTGTCCAGGGCCAGCACAGCTGTTATACACTATCTGAAGCACATTTAATGGGCGTTTGCAGGAATGTGAACTAACAGTACTCATTGATAGTTCCCTATGGCAGTAACGAAGCTCGAGCTCCAATATAGTATATGAATATATTTTATAGTAATTCTTCTAGGTTTGAAAAAATATTAGCCATTATACATTATAATATTTTTTATTTGGTAAGTAACTCCAGTGATAGAATATAGAATAGTTATAGAAAGAAGACTATTATACCCTGATTTCCCATTTTCAATGGGTTCAGGGTATAAAAACGAATTATTTAAAAGGCTTTATAGGCAAATGTTTCGTTTCATTGCATATGTCCCATTTGTTTTCCTCATTCCTTATAAATTTCTTGATCTTTCTCTTTTTATTTCTATCTCTATTTTATTTCCTCTTTCTCTTTGTCTCTTTGTTATACCTCTTTTGCTCTATCGCTGCATTACTCCCTTTCCTCCTCTATCTCTATATCTTTCTCCTTCTCTCAATCTCTCCTCACTTTCAGCTTTTAGCTCTCTCGCACTCTATACTCTTCTCTCTATTGGTCTTTCTCTCTCTCTTCCTCTTTGTCTTGCTCTCTCTCACTATATCTCTTTCTCTGTCTCTCTCTCTCTCCCTACTTTTCTCTCTCTTTATCTTTATCTTTATCTTTCTCCTTCCCTCTCTATGTTTCTCTATTTCTCTCTCTCTTTTTTCTCTTCTCTCTCTCTCTCTCTTTTTTTCTCTTCTCTCTATCTATCTTTCTCTCGCCCTCTACGTATTACTTTCTCTCTAGCTTTGTACATATCTCTCTCTCACCCTCTCCCTCTCCCTCTCGATCTCGCTCTCTCCCACTCTTCCTATGCTCAACGTGTTTCACAAATTTGAAATGCCTTCAGTTAGGGTATCAACAACAACGTAACTACTGCATTAGGCAGCTCATCATAATGATGCTCATTAGGCGCACGTCGACTCAAAAGCCCTCACACACACACACACACACACGCACACGCAGACAGCTTCACCCATAATGATGCACGTACTAAGGTCTGGCTTTTTGTTTCCCTGCACAGATTGAAAGCCGGCTGGAGCAGCTCAAAGACCAATGAACCATTACGTCCGGAGGAGCAGGAGGCAATTATTTCCGTGATACGTCGGAATGAAGAGATCGAGATTGCGGAACGGCAACGTGTCGGTCGACTCGTCGAGCGTGTGGAGAAGATCAAGCTGCACGCCGTGGAGCGCGGCCCCAACTGCTGTCGGCTGTGCGGCGATGCGTTCGGGCTGCTGCGACCGCAGCGCATCCTGTGCGAGGATTGCCGCAAGTCCGTCTGCACCAAGTGCAGCGTGGACATCAACATCCGCTATCACAACAGCGAGCGAACGCGCGAGATTTGGCTGTGCCGCATCTGCTCGGAGACGCGCGAAATGTGGAAGAAGTCGGGCGCGTGGTTCTTCAAGGGTTTGCCCAACTACGATATGCCCGTGCGCAGTGCCAGCGCCTCCAATACGCCCACCACGACACCCACGGCCGGGGGCGGCGGCGGCGGTGCGGTGGCAGCGTACGGCAAAGCCGGAGCCGGAAAGGGGGCGCGCGCCGTGCAGAGCTGCCACGGGACGCCGGCACGTGGCGGCCGCATCAAGAAGCTAACGATTCGGGTGAACGACAGCAGCAGCAGCAGCGCCAGCAACAGCAGTGCCAGCGGCCAGTCGGAGCCGGAGGAGGATCAACTGGATGGCGCCAAGTCGACTACAGCTGGCGCCGGCACTGCCTCCGCCTCCGCCCCTGGCACCGGCACCGGCACCGACTCCTCTGACCGGCAGCGACTGCAACGTGATGAGAGCTTCCGGCTGCGTGCCTACGGCTCGATACGTAGCTTCATCGATGGCGGCGAACGCAAGTTGTCCAACTCGTTCTTCTTTGGCCGGCAGGCGAACGCGAATGCGGGCAGCCGGCAGGCGGATGGCCAGGACTACGACAACATCTCGAATGCGTCAACTGTGGCGCAGCTGCGCCGCGAGGGCAGCTTCATGCGTCGCAGTTCCGTGAGCTCGTCGTGGTCCTTCAGCGACAGCTCCGGCTCGGGCAATTCGGCGACACAGACCACACAAAACCCGCAGCAGCAAAAGCAACAACAACAACAGCAGCAACAGCAGCAACAACAACAACATTGTCGCGATCCTTTGCTTGGCTGGCTGGAGCTGGCGATCAGCTATCGGGAGAGCTTCCACAGCTTGGACTGCACACTGGTGCGGGCTAGAGATCTGCCGGCAATGGATGCCAGCGGCCTGGCCGATCCCTACTGCAAGGTGAACATCGTGACGCCCGAGGGGCATACGAAATACACCCGCTGGCAGCGCACCAAGACGGTGCACAAGACCCGCAATCCCGACTTCAACGAGACCCTCCAGTTCGTAGGCGTCGAACCCGAGGAGCTGGGCAACTCGCTGCTCTATGTGGCGCTCTTCGACGACGACAAGTACGGACACGATTTCCTGGGCGCCGCCAAAGTCTGCCTATCGACGGTGAGTGGCTGTCGTCGCGACGGGCATATGCGGCCGTTTAGATACCCTGTCATTTTCAACTTTTGATTTTGAGTTGAGCTAAAAGTAAAGATAAACAAGACAAATAAAAAATAATATAAAAATACAAAAATGAATTATAATTAAATATAAAGATTAATATACAAATTAAAAATAATTAAATATTAATAATAAAATAAATGTATTATAATAAAATATAAAAAATAATATACAAATTAAAAATTGTTGAATAAATAGTATATAAATTAATTTGAATAAAATATAAATAATAATAAACAATTTAAAAATAGTTAAATATAAATAATATATAAATTAATTTTAATAAATATAAAAAATAATATACAAATTAAATATAATTAAATATAAATAATAAAGTGAAAAATATAAAAATTAATAAGAATTAAATATAAATAATATATAAATTAATTATAATAAAATATAAAAAATAATATACAATTTAAATATAATTAAATATAAATAATAAGAATAATATACAAATTAATAAGAATTAATAAATAATATATATATTAATTTTAATAGAATATTTAAAAATATTAAAAATCAGCGGTAACGACTCAATGATACTTGTTCACAGAACAAAAATCATTGAAGAATTAAGATTACTTGATAAGCCACACCTATAATCGATTTAGCTATGCCTCTCTGTCTGTCTGTCTATCCGTATTTATGAACACGTCTATTTCAGTAGATACTTATAAGAACTAGAGACTTGAATTTTTTTTTAATGTCCGCATCTGCAACGCGGATATCGAGCTTACCTTGGTTATCGATAAAAACCCTTATCGAAAATCTGTAAGAAAATTTTATCTCTAAATTTTAAATATATTTTCATTTGTATTTTATAGAGTTTCGACTTTTCTTAAAAAATACCCCCTCCCCTATATATCTAACCCCCCCCCCCCCCCCCCCCCCCCCACTTTAAACAGGCTTTTTTACTTGCTGAGATTAAATTCCGTACTACTTTTTGGGAAAGGACTTCGAGCTTAGAAGCCTTCAAGCTCTAAGCTTGATTATGTCTATATCTATGTTTGTTTAACCATTTCAATTGATAGCGAAATCAATTCTAATTTTGGAAACCCCCTTCGCAGGTGCATAGCACATCGCAGTATCGGATATCCGTGCCGCTGGGTGCAGAGGATCAGTATAGCGCCGAGGCGGAGATGTCGCAGAGCTGGCCAAATGGCAAGATGCTCATCTCGCTGTGCTACAATACGAAACGGCGGGCGCTGGTGGTCAATGTGAAGCAGTGCATCAATCTGCTGCCCATGGACAACAACGGCAGCTCGGATCCCTTTGTCAAGCTGTAGGTGTGCCCCCAATTCGGATGACTAAATGAGTTGATCTTTTTTTGTTTTCTTTGTAACAGGCAACTGAAACCGGATGCGCACAAGAATAAGAAGCACAAGACGAGCGTCAAGTGGCGCACACTGAATCCTGTCTTCAATGAGGAGTTCTATTTCGAGGCCAGTCCGCACGATCTGAACAAGGAGATGCTCATCCTGACCGTCTGGGACAAGGATCTGGGCAAGAGCAACGACTTTCTGGGCAGCCTCCAATTGGGCGCCCAAAGCAAAGGTGATCGCCTGCAGCAGTGGCTCGACTGCATCCGGCTGCCGGATCATTTCCACGAGAAGTGGCATTGTCTGGCCAGCGATAATCCCACACATTAGCCGACGACTGTGGAGTCCGCTCAAGCTGATTTTAAACTTAGATTCGCACACCTAAACAAACACACATACACATATACATATACACATATACATATACATATATATATTTTTGATAAGCCTAAATGCATGTGTGCGTGTGGTGTGTGTTTGTGCGCGTGTGTGTGTATGTGTGTGAGTCTGTGTGCTTTGCTTTGCTTGCATTTTCCTTCAGCTAGATCTAATCTCAATTCGCTAGGCGAGCAATGTTATATTTCGCTTGCTTTTTCTAATACACACACACACACACACACACACATACACGCACAAATAAATAGCTCTGTTTAAGTGTCCTTAAAGAGGGTCTTTTTTATCAACATATGTTCTAACTTTTCTTCAATTTTCCTTTTGCTTAGATTATTTTCTACTTGCGCTGCACAACAATTTTATACAATTTTTTCTATTTATAATCTATAGAAAACAACAACAGCAACAACGTAGCTAACAAATTTACTTATAAAAAAAAATAATAATAATAAATAAAATAAAAATATTTTTGCATCATATATATTTATTATAAATTATTCAATAACTCTTGCACAGAACACACAATACATACATATATATTTATAATAAAACAGAAGCTTAACACACACACACAGACACAAGAATAAAAAAACAAATTATCTATGTATATATATACTTGCATATACATATATATGTATATACATATATATATGTATAACTATGTACAAATAAATCAAAAATCAAAATTATTTATATTGAAAAAAAAAAAAAAATGAATTAGCCTATTTGAATTTCTGGGGGCAATCAATGCTTGGCTTATAGAATGTTAAGAAAACTAATTAAAAAAACAAATTGATCAAATATATTTTCAAAAATCATATATTTTATTTATTTGGGGGAATGAAGGCTGACAACATCATTACAAATTGGTGGCTCAAGATGTCCAATATAATATATATATATATATATATATAGATACAGATATTGATATATATACATATATGTATATATAACTTAATAATCCGGCAACACATTATAATTATTAAATTATTAATAAACAATTTCCGTTGCACGTGAAGCAAAATCAAATCAGTAATTTCGCATAGAATAAATTTGGCGAATATCGTATACAATTACTTTCCATATACATACATACATATATGTATATATAACATGTATATGTATATAACAATAGCATAATTACAATATATAATCAAGCATAAAAAAAATCATAGTAATTTAGCTGGGGAATGAACGCGTTTAGACCACGCAACAGCTGAGTTTTGAACTATCTTCTTTTCTCTTTTAGCTAATTCACATTTTCAATAGATTTGGCAAACACAACATTGGCATATATATATATATCTATGTGTGTGTGTGTAAGTACATCGTAATCCACATCAGTTGTGGATAGTTATCGCATAAAGTTTGACTCATCTGCAGATTCACAAATATTCGAAATTTTGAATTCGATCGATTTTCTTCTCCCCTCTCTCTCTCTCTCCATATGCCTCTCATTCTGTGCTTCAGCTTAACAATTAAGTAAATCGTGGAAAGGCTTTAAGCCAGCTCCACGCTAGTCGCTCAGAACTCGTCCAAAATCATCTGCTGCGAGGTAAACGAGACGCTGTTGATGCCGCTGCTGCTGCTGCTGCTGGTGCTGCTGCTGCTGGTGCTGCTGCTGCTGATGCCGCTGCTGCTGCTGGTGCTGCTGCTGATGTTGCTGCTGCTGCTGATGATGATGATGTTTATGCATGGCTGTTGCATGCTGCAGCTGCTGTTCATACTGGCTGGCAACAGCTGGCATCGCTGCAGCACTGTTTGTATGTTAGAAGAGACGCTTCTCGTAGCTGAACAGGCCGTGCACATTGCCCTCCAGCTGGGCCGAGTGGGTGCGCTTCATGAAGCGCAGCTTCCCATTGTAGATCATCTCTCTGCCATGAATTAGAAAGAGATGGAGAATATATAGAATGGAATGAGAGATGCTGGACGCTTGCGAGGACAACTCACCTCAGCTTGCTAACGGAAATGGCGCCAATGTCCTGGCAGCTATGCTGCAGTCCGCACTCCAGATACGGCAGATAGCGCAGCACGGAGCCCTTGTCCACAATGCTGCCGCTGACGCCCTGGGCCACCTTCATCTTGTCCATTTCGTTGTGATAGTAACGGGACATGGCCGCACCTTTGGCATCGCCACGCTCCATTGCCTCCAATGAGCCCATGCCGCGATACTTCTTCAAGCGCACGCCATCGGAGAAGAAGTACTCACCGGGCGCCTCCGAGGTGCCAGCCAGCAGGGAGCCCATCATCACAGCGCTGGCGCCCAATGCCAGTGCCTTCACAATGTGCCCAATCGACTGAATGCCCCCATCCGCAATCACCGGCACACCGAACTGCTTGGCGAACGTCGACACCTGGTGCACGGCCGTTGCCTGCGGGCAGCCGCAGGCCATCACCTCCTGCGTAATGCATATCGAGCCGGAGCCCATGCCCACGCGCAGTCCATCCACTCCAGCATCAATTAGATTCTTTGCCTGGGCACGTGTGACCACTGAGTAGGGGTGTATATATATATATATATATATATATATATATGTGTGTGTGTGTGTTTGTAGGGGGGGAATTGATTGGTCAGCGGTTAGTAATCGAGTTTACGAAACTTATCAGCCACAGTGCGTAATAAAAGCGTGCGACAGAGAGGGTAATTAAGTTGCCTATTCTACTTTATTGGTCAATAAAGGGAAACAGCAAGAGAGATAGAACGAGACAGAGATTATTGTGCTCTATATACATACATATATACACACAATATACACTATCTTTATTTTATTGATTGAAGAACTGCATTTATCTACTGATAAGGTTGACCAACTAAAAGATAGTTGAATAAGTTATTGTGAAATTTTTTACCCTTTCTTTGGTCTTTCTTTTTTCGCAAATCCTTATCTTGACATCTGCAATCAATTGTATATCCGCCAAATTGACTGTTCACGATTTTCCGATTCTTATCTTTACACATTCATAATCTACCTCATAGCATTTGGGAAACTTTAGACATAAACAGATATAAAAATTAATGCATATGATCTATATTTATCTCACCTCTATTTGCTCTGCTCGCTTACTTCTGTCGCTTGAAGAATATCGATAAATATCGATCGACAGGCCAAAGGCTTAAGCAGTATATGCTTTTGCTCTGCAGACTATTTCTGCTAAGTCATTAATCTTTTTTTCAAAATCCATAATCTATAACCTATCTATCCCCATCTTTTTCTCTCTCTCTGTCTCGATTCTTTCTGCTCGTCCAATAGTTTTCTTTTAAGGCTAGGCATGCATGATTGTGCGCGAAAATGTGGGAGATGTAATTACCGTTGCCGCCAATGACCTGAAGATCCGGATAGGTCTCCTTGATGAATTTGATCATCTCCACTTGGTAAATGGAATTGCCCTGGGATGAGTCCAGCACAATGACATCAACACCATTCGCGACGAGCAGATGCAGTCGGGCCTTGTCCTCCGGCCGGGTGCCAATGGCGGCGCCCACCAGCAGCTGCTTGTTGGAGTCCTTGGAGGCATTCGGATACGAACGTGCCTTCTTCAGATCGGTGCGCGCAATCATGGCGACCAGTTCGCCGGCCTGATTCACAATGGGCAGCTTGCCCTTTTTGCTCTTCTCCAGAATGGCGTTCGCCATGGGCAGAGTGATGCCGTTGGGTGCCGTAATCAGCTGCGTGGTCATAATGTCCGCCAACAGTACGTCCGGCTGTTGTTCACGGAAATCGATGTCTCGCGACGTGACCATGCCCAACAGCTTGCCGCCCAGCTTGCCATTCTCGGTGACGGGGTAGCCGGTGAAGCCATTCTTGCGACGGGCCTCGAGCACATCGCCAACGGTATTGGTCGGCGACATCACCGACGGATCGCGCATAAAGCCATGTTTGTATTTCTTAACCTTGTGCACCTCCAACGCTTGGTACTCCGGCGTGCAGTTGTGATGGATGATTCCAATGCCACCACACAGCTGCGCGTGGTTCCCCCACCACAAAATAATTCCGAACGAGGCGGCGCAGAGCGTGAAGGGAAATATACATTCGTTTTTTTTTTAGCATAATAGAGGCGCATAAGAGTGTTCAATTACAACCACAACTGGAGCGAGGCCGATACCAAGATTCAGCACCAAATGGCGATGTGCATCGGTCGGCGTTCGTCGGTTTATCGGTTATCGTTCATAGTGTCAATCGATCACACCGCCCATAGAGGACAGTGTGCGAACAAGGCTGCAAACCGAACGAGCGCTTACAACAGCATTAATTGGGTTAACATGATGTTAACATTAGCTGATCACAGAGATGAAGCACGTCAACAACTACATTAATTGGGTTAACATAATGTTAACATTAGCTGATCAGGCAGATCCTAGCTGCGAGATATGTTAACACAAGCAAGCAACAAGAATTTCAATGTTAAGTACAAGTCAAAATCTGTTAAGTAAATCAACTTTCATAGTCTGGCTTATATAGACATCAGAGAACTGCAAATGTATCAGTTTTTGCCACCTTACTCACACTCAATAAAATTTGTGTATCATAATAAATAGCGGCATTTATGCTTTGACTAAAGGCAAAAAGCTGACGTGGGAATAAAATGCACCGATTTGCAGCCTTGTTTAGCAATGTGTGTGTGTGTGTGTGTGTATACATTTAAGTTAGAACTGTTATTGAACACTTACCGCCATGGCTATGGCCATATCAGATTCGGTTACCGTGTCCATGGGCGAGCTAACTAACGGGGCACAGAGTGTGATGCCCTTCGTCAGTGGGGAGCTGAGATCGACCGACTCGGCGGCGAAGTCTATGTAGCCCGGTAATATGAGAAAATCACTAAATGCAGCATGGGGAGTGTAACATGAGCATATGATTAGGGCATAGATTCAAAATATGTACATACATATATAGAAGAGATACACACATACAGCATGTAACCTAGTTGCATGAGTGTATTGGTGAGAAGCACAGGGGGGGGAAGCAGACTTACTTGTAGGTGAGACCTTCACCATTTTTAAATAGTTCACTGCAGCTCAGTCCGTCCTGAAGTAGTTCCTCTGCCTCGGCCTCTGTCGCAGTTGTTGTTGTTGTTGTCGTTGCTGCTGCTGCTGATGATGCTGTAGTTGTTGTTGTTGTTGTTGATGCACATGCATCGCCGCTGCCTATTAAGCCATTAGCTTTTGGCTTCTGATTGGCGCCGTCAACGTCGGCGACTGCGTTGTTGTTCGCCATGCGAGCGTTTACCTTAGTTAATCGATGTCAGCACAGAAACAGCAACAACAACAAGAAACAATTGTAAATTAATAGACGAAAGCAATAACCGCTTTAAGTGCCTATATAAACGTCTTTATTTCTATCTGTGCTATATATGCATATACATACATATGTGTATATGCACTATGCACACATATATAGACGTATGTAAGTATTTATGTTTGTGTGTGCTAATCGTCTCCTTTGGGCTGATTGCGACTGTTGCCAAGCCGCCTCAATTTATGTTCAAATCAATTCAATTGCAATTGACAATCAAAACGTTCCTAAAACCAGATAGAATTGTATTAAGGCAAGCAATCAAAATTGTTTTTAAACATTGCAAACGGCAATAAATAAATAAATATAAATAAACAAAAATTTGTAAGGCAAAATAGTCAAGTCGAATACCCAATGCGCTTACGAATCCAATTTTTAAAGGGAATAGAACTGTTTTGAAGTAGAAATTTGAAAAAAAAAAAAAAGTATTTAAATCTTCAAATATATAGGCATTTATTTAATTGAATTTATTTTAGTCTTTCTGTTTCATTAAATGAGTTACACGGATAGACACAAAACATATAAAAAATCATAGACATTGAAATAGCACATGGACCCGAAGCGAGCTTTGCAGCTGGGAACGCTAGACAGGCAGACAAAACGACAGACAGACGAATAGAGGGTCAGACAGACTGGAAGGATATTACGTTGTGTAGCATCTGCACATACAGAATAATCTATTGAGTATACGGATTCATTTAAGCGCATAGATTCAATGGTCAGCGGAATTGATGCGCTGGACGCAGACGGAACCTGTTTAAAACTGAGCACGTGTTTTTTATATTTACCCGTCCAGCCGCTATTCCAACCGAAGGCGTCGAAATATTGCCATTAATTGCTAGGTACTTTTATGAGAGATGAGAAATAATATGCAAATATATCGATAGCCCATGTAACAGCTAATCGATGTATCTATCGCCAAGCTTCTAAATACGGCTATTGAATAAATATGTAATTTTAATAAATTGAAGCAAAATAAATTCAATTGTATGGAACTTAATTACTAACAACACTATATGCATCAAAACCCAAAATATACTTTCTAAATTCAAATTAAATGAACTTTAAACATAAATGTCAAAATTTTCAAATTGTATGCTGTTCAATTTCAATATGAATATTTCAATGTATATATACAGATATACAATATGTTTTTCATCTTTATGGAATATGTTTCAATTCAAATAAATGTCAAGTTAGAAAACAACGGATATTGTATATTTTCTAAAATTTAAATCAAATATTACCGTATAATAATTTAGAAAAAAGGGCACACTGTCGATCAGCTGTTTTGGTTTATAGGGGCTTGCCTACGTACACTGACACTAGCCAGAGAACACATGGACTGACATGTCTCCTAGGGCCTATCAGCATTGTTGCCATTTTAGCCTATTTATGGCTAGATCTAGCCTATTTGGAAATGAAATAGCCTGGAAAATTGTCGTAATGCTTATAGCCTTTAAATATTTTGCTTTTGTATTTCTGCCATTTTATATTATTTGGCTATCTATAGAAGCAAATCGAACTAATCTCTTTTGTAGGCATTTTGGTTTAACATGATATTTACCATTATATACCATAGTAAATACCATAAATTAATACTAAAATACAAATGATACTGTTAAATTTTCGTAGGAAGTATTGACATTTAAGGATGCTAGCAAAAACAACTCGTATCGTGAAATTGCATTTTTTGCAATAGAATTTTTTGCTACACAAATACACGAAAGCACAATCATTTCGCTTCATGCGCTCGACCGAAATGGTCAAATGTTGAATAATGTTGTTCTTGCTCTCTCGCTCTCTCTGCTCTCTGCTCTCTCAAATATGTATATGTATATATACATGTGAGCACAAGTAGCAGCTCACGAAAATTGAAATTTCTTCGCGTTAGATTGCCGTTTCTTCCTTTACGTGTGAAGACTCTTCAGTGTTGCCGAAACTTTTTCAGCAAAAGTAGCAAAACCGAAGGCTGAAAGTAGCTAACTTTCTTCTAAAATAGCTGAAAAGTAGCAAAAAAGAAAACAGTGCTGTTTTTTTTTTTTTTTTTTTTTTTTCATAAAAAGTCAACTTTATTAATTTAATTCTGAAAATATCTCATCTATGACCACCAACTAACTCGTCATTTTCACCATTGTCGCTTTTATAATTTTTTATAATTTACATTTAAATCATTTACATTTAAAAAGTATCGAAGCCAATTTTGCTATAAGTTCGCTCGCATTTTAGCTAAATGCAATATTTGAGAATAGCCAGATTTGTAGCTAATAGCTGTTTGAAAATTTGTGTAGCAATCGGCCTTAAAAAGTAGCCAGATCTAGCTACAAAATAGCTGATTTTTAGAGTATTCCGAACTATTCAAACCGTTTACCAAGCTCTGGTCGGTGCTATGTATAAGATGCTGCACCCCGTTGAGCGAAGACACAAACCACAAGCAAAGCTTAACTAAATTCGCTTTTAGCTCTACGTGAGCGCTTAATATGCTATTCAGCATATTAACAGTATGTAAACAGAACTTGAAGGCAGTGCGCGCATTTTAAATATATAATTTAATTTATTAAATATGTTTATTAACAAATGACCAGATTTGACATTGTATTATTATAAGAGTGACCAACTAAGTGCTGGCTATGACAAATTAAAGCTGAATTGACGACTCGTTTATATAAGCATCATGTTTTCAAGGGAATGTAATAAAGGCCTCTGCTGTTATCCAGTTCCATGTTGCATACTTTTAAGCGCGCTCTGCCTGCCGTCGGCCATCCGGTACAGCGAACAGTCGGCTCGGTTCGGTCCGACTGGATGAATGAAACGAAGCGCATGAAACGAAACAAGAAAACGAACAAATTTCTCTCTCATTCTTAAAATTTCACTCGCCGCGAGCTGTTGTCGTTCGCGCCCGGATAACGACGATATTTCAAAGTTGGTTTTTGTTGTAACTTTTTTTTATTGTTTGTTTTGCTCATGCGAGTAACGTATTTTGTTGCAAATATATAAATTTGAATGCGATTAACAAAGTGGCAGCATAAAATGCAAAAGTATCTGTGTGCCTCTCTCTCACACTATCGCTCTATCGCAGTCTCTGTGTGTGTGTGTTTAGTTATTGCCTTTTGACAAGTGCAGCGGAATAGGCGCCAATAAGGACGCTGCCGGCAACGGCATTGCAACTCCATTTGTTGTTTGCTGACCAACTTCCTTTGACCTCAGCTCCCTGTCCCTCACCCTTTCTTCACCACTCCCTCTCACGTTCCTTTACAACGGCAACAACAAATTAATTGCAATGTAAAGTAATTCATTGTTTTTTTTTTTATGTGTTTTTGTTTCTGTTTGCAGATAATCACATATATGTAACATATATAACAAATATATAAATGTATATATACAAATTTTTTTGTGTCGTGACAAATTGAAAATGTGACAAAACCATTACAAAGAAATGTGTGCAAGTGCAAGCGAGCAAGCAATAAGCGCCTAAATATTAGCCTAGGATAAAGTTAAGAATTCAAGCATATGCATATACATATATAGCTATATTTAAACTATATGTATGTATATATATATATATAGATATATTACTATATATACACATATATACATACATATATATATATATATCTGTTTAAATCGGAGTTAACAGCGAGATACCCCGCTATGTGTTCACAACCCCGCCCGCCCGTTCCACACTAAAGTGCAACAAATAATAAAAATAAAATTAAATAAAAATAAAATAAGAAACAAGAGAAAAAGTTCATTAATAATGCGCTGATATTCGTCAATATATACATACGTGCAACTATTTAATAAGCATCAACAACAACAACAACAACAACAACAACAACAACAAAACAACGGCTACTTCTTGGATCAAAATAAAAATAAAAAAGAGTCGCAAAAGTTAATGTTAAAATTAAAAGGGATCATCGAGAGCAGCAACAACCACAGCAACAGCTACTGTTAAGTTAAAAGCCAGGCTTAACTGTTAAAGCTCCGCAGGCAGAGCATGGATTACGCCTTCAACATAGCACTAGCAGCAGCCGCAGCTACAGCCGCCGCGCTTCAGCCAACGCTAACAATTGGAGCACATTAAATGAACGCCATTTGGCTACAAAAATGCCGCCGCTGCAAGGACGTCGACAGTTGATGTGAGTAAAAATGTTTGATAAATGCAATGCCCATTTAGCCTAAGACAGCTCCAAAGGTGGTTCAATGCGTCTGTGGGGAGGGACAGAGTGTCAAAGATAGGGTCAGTTAAAGCACATGTTAAGCGCGCACGGCCCTTAGTTCGTTGGCCTGGCCGATATCTGACGCGCTCTCTGTTTATGAATGAAACGCAACGAGGAAGCAATGAACCAGCAGTTAAGAGAACCGCAAAATGCCACAAGAGCGAAGCACAGCAAGAAAGAGAGAGAGAGCGTAGCAGAGCGCAATGCGGAACGCAATATGCACACACACAAACACGATAGTGTGTGTGTGAGTGAAAGAGCAAACGCCAGGCACACTGGCACGGCACGAGTTCATTGACCTTTGCTATTGAAATTTTTGGGCAACGAAACAAACATACACACACACACATACACACAGGCATAAGCAAAGACGCTTTTATTTACACATTGATAAACAATCGACTGTTGACTCTCGGAGCTGCTGTGATTGTTATTGTTGTTGTTGTTGTTGCGAATTGCTGCGTTGTGTTGCTGTTTTTTGTATGCTCTTTCGCTTCAGATGTAATTGCAATTATGCACGTGCGTGCGTGTGTATATGTGAGTGCGGTGCAATGTGATGCAATTTGACACAGATTGAGATAGCGATCTAACCCTTTGCTGATATTTAGCACATTCAATTGAATGTGCTCTTGCAGCTTTGTAGCTTTAGCCAAAGACAAAAATTTTGTTAAATATATATATGCATTTGTTTATAGGTATATTTAAAAGCTTTTTGATTGATTGCCTTCAAGACAGAGCATTCACCAGTCGTTCAACTTGGGCAACTCACAATTCTTTTTCCTGATTGCTTAGTGTGTGCGCGTGTGTGTGTGTGTTTGTCAGAGAGAGTAGCGGGTGGGTTAGCGAACGCATCGATAACAAAGTGTTGTGAAACGTTTTGCGCTGCCCGACAAAAACAGTGCGAGAACGAGAGGGAGAGGGAGAGAGCGTGCGGACGGCAGTATGTGTGTGTGTGATAGAGATAGATGTAGCATGAGCATTAAACAGTGTATTTTGCTAGGCTTTTTTTTTTTCTTTATAATTGTGTTGTTGTATATATTCAAGTTGAGTTGAAGTTAATTGAATTGGACTTGGTAACAGTTCAGTATAATTGCTGAAAATATAGTGACAAGGGCACACAACAAACACACACATACACGTATGTACATACATATGGAAAATAAGCATACCTATTAATTATTGTAAGATCGGTGGGAACTAGGGAAACCAAGGAAAGGCAAATCTATGGCTAGTCGTAAGCCTGATAGCAGTGAAATTGAAGGGATTTTTAGACATGGGAAGAATTATACATTATTATATGTATTTGTATGTGCATACATGAATATATTACGATATATACATATATATATTATATTTTGTTGAATATATATTTTTTCTTGATCGCTTCCATAATTTTATGATATGTACATATATGTATATTATTTATTTATTTCTATTATAAAAATATATATTTGCTTTTATATTTAAAATTATTTCCATCATTTGCACATTCTTAAGCTTCAGAGTAAATTTAAATAAATAAAACATATAAGCATAAGATATGGCAGAGCATTCACTGTAGATTCATATGTACAGCAAATAATTTTGTTATATAAGCTTATGATTTTTTTAATATTTGATATGTATTTTTTTTTATTTATTTATTTTTAATAAACTTAATGAATAAAATTGAACAAAATTAGAAGTGGCTGCTAAAGTAGGGGAGAAGGACTAGTTTTGATTGGTATAAATTCGTATACTTACATACATATATGGATTGTTTTGTTGTCAAATACTGTATTGTAAATTCCTTTATAGCTTTGGCCTGGGCTTGTAATCCATGAGTTCCTGGCATTACTTCAGAGGATTTGGACTCATAGGTCTCAAAATATGCAGTTTATGTTAATATAGATTATATTACTATATGATTCTGGTTTAATCAGTTGCTTTAAAATATTGCCTGAGCTTGATTAAACCAAAGGCAAAACTCCAAATTGCCAAATAAATATGAAATTTATAGGAGAAACCATTCATGAAGGGGAATATACATATATACTTCATTTCCTAATGGACTATATTTATATACTATATACATGCATACATATTTACAATACATATATAAGTTTGTGCATATTTTTGGGAAGCTGTCGCTTTGTCTTTGTGTTTGTCTTGTTGCTGCTCCTGTAAAAACATTCAGCATTGAAAAGGGGTTCGCCTGGCAACCCATGCTTAATTTTATGTCTGTGTGTATGCGTGTCTGTTACACAGTAATATAGCAGAAGCAGAAGAAGAGGAAGAAGCACCGAAAAAAAGCCGCTCAAACCTTCAAAAATGGTTTCAATGTCATGTAACCCCCATTTTACATGTGTAGCGATATGCAGCCGCCGCATGCGTTCGGCTCTCTTTGTGTGTATGTGTGTGTGTGTGTGTGTGTGTATGTGTGTGAGCTGGCTGGAGAGGGATAAAGAGAGAGCGAAAACACACACATACATACACAGAACACGCACTCACTGGCAAAGCACCCAATTATGTGTGAGGTAGCAAATGCTCATGCACACACACACACTCGCATGCACTTAAAAGCCCGTTCAATATTCGTACAGTAGAAATGATTTCGAACCAAAAACGACATAAAAAACACAAACTTCCAAATTCCCTGTAACTCGCTCGCTCGCTCTCTCCCCCTCTCTCTCTCTTTCCATATGCCTCGCTGGCTTTGCACTTCCCGCTTGGCAGCTAATCTAGTAAACGGGGGATGACCGCGTAGCCATGGGCGGGGGGACAAGGGCAAGGGCAACAGCAACGGCAAGGGCAAGGGCAACGGCAAGGGCAGCTGTAAGCCGCTGTCTTGCCAACAGCCCAGTCCAGCCCAACGCAGGGCAGCGCAGCGCGGCGCGGCGCAGCCCAACCCAAACGCATCGGATCCAATCTAAACCCAAGCCCAACCCTTGGACATTACAAGGCGCTTGGTATTCATAATGTAGCGACTGTTACAATACTCTGTGCGCGGGCATGCCAAAAGCGGGCATATTAGCACGCTTAGTTTTCTCATAGATGAACTGAATGTAATGCGAATTCTATTTGACTTCGATTGCACTTTGAAATGGTCGAGTAATCCATCGGTTGAGCATATTGCAGCTGGGCATAGCCGTTTGCATTGTTTTTGCTTCTCTGATTCTCTCTTTGTTTTCTTTTGTTGCATTTCGATTTGCATTTTAATCAATGCCATTGAACTTGACGTTTATTAAAGGCATGTGCAGCTACTCGTTACGCGTTACGCTTTACTCGTTACTCGTTACTGTTTACTGGTTACTCGTTACGCGTTACGTGTTACGTGTTACATGTCTTTGGAAGCACCTGTACATACGTACAGTACTCTTACCTGGTTTGCTTAAATGGCGATACTGTGATTTATATCGTACTATGAACTGTATTATATACATATGTATGTATGTGTAGCTACGTGTCTATACGCATGTATATGCATACATACATATATAGTTACTTGATCCTAATCAGCCTCAAGTCGCTTATCGCCACCGTTGTTGTTGCTGCTGCTATTTGTTGGCTTGATAGCAGTGACAATACTTTTAAGTATACATGCGTGATATAGGGATGTCTAGAAGTATGAACGCACTATCACACACACACACTGCCACATATGCATACGTATATAGGCACACTCATATATGTATATAAATCGCAATTTGCGCCTCGTACTGAGCCCCATTCCAAGACTTTCTTCCAAGTTCAAATATAGTATACATACATATGTGTGTATATACATACACACATGTATGTATGTACACATGTACAAAACGTAGCGCACTTTCTCACATCTGCTTTTAAAATCGTTTTAAATGAAAATTTGCAGAACTAAAACTTTTCTTTGTCATAGCTGATTCATTTTTTGTTCCATAACAAAGTGTATTTAATTGAGTCCGAAGTTGTTGTTGAAGTGATATAACTTTTGCAACTTTCAAATCTATATATATTCATAGAATACATTTCAGAAGTGTAATATATTTCTATATAAGCTCTATATCATGATTAAACAGTCGAACAATTGGAATTGACCTTGTCGAAATCGAAATTCACTTGGTAAATACATTTCCCATAAGATTTCTAGACATGCCCTATATGCTATACATACCAAAGTGAATCTGAATTTCCAAAAAAAATTTCAGCTGATTTCTCTTCAGATTTCTAGAAGCATACCGAAGCACCAAAGTACTTCTCATAAACAAAAATATTCCTTAAATTATTCATTCTCAGATCTAGATCCCAAAAGTAGCTGTCTATAATAGCGATCGAGTTTAGTTACACTCCTCGATCTCTTTTAACAATTTCACGCCAATAACAGCTCACTTTAAGTGCAACTCGACGATCCCCGTCCCCCCTGCAATGGGGAGTCGGATGGCAGCGTGCGGTGCCTGAGTCATGGGCCAACATTGGATACGTTTCGGTATCACTTTACACTAGCTTCATTTTGTCGAGTTGCTCGTTTTGTGAACCTTTTGTTGCAATTTTCGCCGCTTTCTTTCAGGTGGCAGAAGTGAAAAGCAAGCCACAAGCGAGCAGATGAAATACCGTTGCTGGTTGTTCGACTTTCGATATCGAATACGTGTATTCATTTAGACTATGGCGAATAATTGCCTGGAAGCAATGCAAAGGAGTTGGGCGGAAGTGATTAACAGATGAATCAAATCGAAACATCTTTTGATAGGCCAAAGATTGTGGAATGTGTTTACAGCTCAGACGAAATGCATTTAAATGCAGCCGAAGCAATCATTCGTAATGTGCAGGGATCTTCGCTGCAGCAACTGCGCGGCGAATGCGCTGCAACAGCGGCTGCAGTTTGTCTGATCCTCATATTTCATGCACTGTCTATGCCTCGCTCTAACCCACTCGATCCGGCTAACTCTCTCTCCCTCTCGCTCGCTCGCAATCTCACTTGTCATTTGTCTATTATTTGATTTCTTGTTTCTCGTTTTTTTTTTTTTGCGGCGCTTTCCAACGCTTTGCCCTTGCCCATTACTTTATTTCGTTTCAGCTCAGGCATTTCACCATTTCCATTTCTCCAATTTCTCCATTTTCGCTTACTGCGGCGAATATGCTTGTATGTATGTGCATATGTTTGCCTCAGTGTGTGTGTGTGTGTGTGTGTGTGTGTTTGTGTTGAAGGCGAAGTACTTGGCTTCGCTTTATTTGTTTGCTGTAGTTGTTGTTTTTAGTTTTGCGAATACGTTTGTATGTGTGCTTGTAACAATCGCTTACAATATGTATGAGTGTGTGTGCCTGTATGTGTGTGTAAATAGCAGAAATAGGTACAATGTTCGTTCAATGACCTTTTACTTTTACACTAGTCCACAGCGCTCAAGTTTTTGTCTTGCTTCAGTCTGCCTGTATGTGTGCATGCGTATGCCTGCATGTGTGTTAGTGCTTGAGCGTGTGTGTATGAGTGTGTGTGCTTATATATATACATATATATTAAAGATATGGTTAAATTAGTCACTCATTGCTGTCGCCAGGCCAGGCCACACAAAATTGCGTAATTTTGCACAGTGACGTCAATCGGACGCGGAAGGCGCATTGCTAAATTTACAAATTACATGTGAAAGAGCAGCAGTTTAATTATAATTATGCCTTTTTACATTTTGCATATTCACGCAAAGCGACAAATAATAATAATATATGTACATATTCATAATCAATGCGTATAAATATCGCTTCGTATATCTCATAAGTTAAACTTTGAGTTTCTGCGGTTGTTGCCATTGTACTACTACACACTACTCACGCATACGCATACGCATACGAATACAACACTCGTACATACACACACAGATATTCCACACGCACTGTTTCTCTTGGGAGAGTGCCGACTATCTGTGTATGTGTGGTGTGAGAGAGGGAGAGAGCTCGCACTACTCTCGAAAGGGCACGTTCGGTGTGAATGACCGCCGCTAACACACATTTGTGCGAGCGCTAAAACAAAAGCAAAAAAATATATATAAAAAAATGAAGAAAAAAGCTTAAAGCAGCGACGCGACGTAGCGACGTCGGCATCAACGAATGAATACGAGGAAGCGTAGCTACCAAACGACTGACAGCAGCAACAACTGAAAAGTAATGCAAGCAAATGCTACGACAGCTCAACTTTGAAATGCCCTATAAAAATGTTGAGTTAAATTTATCAGAGACAAATGCTTACAACAGTTATTGGATTACAGAAATAATACTTATTACAGCATAATTAAATGGTATCTACTGTATGAAGCTAAAAATGTAGTAAATAACAAATGCAATTAAATCATTTATTAGATATGTATGTGTACATATATTATGATGATACACACATATTTATGTATTCCTGTATGTATTTAGTATGTTTAATTAGTTTATCGCAGTGACAATCGTAATGAGTCGATTCCAGTTTGACGTTACAAATCATAGAAATCATTGTAAATACCATAGTGAAAAGTCACTGTGAGTTGGCTTCGTCATCAACGCAGCCGCGGCCAAAGTTGTACACCTCACAAATTCGTCACTTACGTTATGGCTTAACGCATGTGGCAAAACAGATGTTCATGCAAATTTGTAAGAATTTGTATACATACACTATTTGTGTACTTATTCATTTTAGTAATTATTTATATATATACATACATATGAATTCTAATTAACTATGAAAATTTATCGTTTCTGATATACTTAGTAGTAAACATCATGTATATAGTTTTTGGCGAATGGTCATCTTTTACTAGCCTTCGAAATCCTTGAATAGCTTTTGTTAACATTTACTTTAATACATATATTTACATATGTATAAATTATTATATTATATGCATTACGTTACGTCAATTTGTGGCTAATCGTCTACTATCCCCTTTGTCGCCTGTATGGCGACGCGTCGGTTGTGCTGCTATTTGCCTTGCAAGAATAAATAAACAAGCAGGCAAACGAACAAGCGCAAAAAAGAAGGAAAAAAAACTGAAAACCGGCAATGTCATTAAACCCTAAACAAGAGCGAAAGCAACAACACAAACGCGATAGAACATTGACACGAATACAACAACAAGAAAAACCAGAAGCGTTATGAAATACTCAACGTAAGAGAACAACATTCGAGAGCAATGAACGACCGGCCGGCCACACACTCGCACACACACACATATCTAAAACAAAATAAACAGAGTTTTGCTCTCATCTGTGGGGGCGCGCACACGATATGTTCGTGAACTCTCTTAAGTTGTGGTCTCCGCTCTCTTTGGTTTCGAAGCCAAAGCGAACGCAGGTGAACGACCGACCTAGCCATTTGTTTTCCTTTTGTGTGGTTTGTGTGCGTTTGTATCTGTATCTGTGTTTGTGTAAGAGAGCATCTGCATCTGCGAATGTGTGTGTGTGTGTGTGTGTGTGTAATGTTGCTGCTGCTGTCGTAGTCGCTGCCGTCGCTGCTGTTGCTGCTGCTGGGGAGCAAGTGAGTCATTGTTCACGACTGAGACAGCAGCGGCTAAAGCCAGCATTTCAGTCTGAACGATGGCAAAATGAAATTACTTTGATTTCATTTATTGCTGATGCTGATGTGTTTTGTTCGCTCGATGTTTTGTCTTTTGCGCTGTGCTGGCTTCTCTGCATTTCTTTATTGCCCGATGACTACAAACGGCAAAGCGGCAAAGCTGATGCCCAAATGCCAATGAGCTTTGTTGCGCTGCACTTCCTTGTCGCCGTTTACACATAAGCGATCACCGCACCCACACTCACACACATGAACTCATCGTGCTTTCAATTCGTGCGCTCACTCTCTCTGTCTTTCTCGCTCGCGGTATCTGCTCTCGCGCTTCGTGCGAATTCTTTGTAGCTTAATCCATGGCGAGCGAGCGAGCGAGTGCGTGAAAGCAAGCGTGAAGTATAAATACAATGCGGCAGAACATACACATGTACATACACATACATAAGTCGATCGCACTCTCGCACCCACTCACACATAGGCGCGCATAGCATATGTGTATATGTATGCATTTACCGCTGTCTCTTTTGCGCCATTGTTGCGCTGTGTGTCTTTGCACGCATGTTGACCTTGACTGTGACTTTCATAAAATTGGTTGTTGTTTTTGCCCTTGCTTTTGCTGTCATTGTTGTTGTTGCTGCTGCTGCGGCTGCTGCTGCTGCTTCTGTGGCTGAATTCTCATGTTAGTGTAGTCTTTCTGCCGTCACTTATGAAATTAATTTTTTTTTGTTTTTAATTTAAATACCAATGCATATGTATGCTTTCATATAGGTACATGCATACGTTTCCATACATGTGTTTGTTCTTTATTTGTGAGCCTTTTGGAATGGACGCGATTATTAATTGAATATAATGGTCGGCAGGATATGATTTATATTGAAATTGAATAGCTATAAAATACTTAATTTTTTGTATTTACAAAATTTATTATATTAAACAAATGTTCTATTAACTCTAGTGGCAGCTTAAGCTTTAGATTTAGGGAACTAAATTTGTACATATGTATATATTATATATTCTTTTACCATATAATGTACATAAATACATACAGACTATTACTATTTACATTTTCAAACATCGTAGAAGGAATCTCTTAGGGGGATTCAGTGGAAGACACCTTTTGAATATTCCTTCCTTATTTTCAATAAGGAAGCCTAACAGTTTATAGATATGTATAGATTTTATATAAGCTCTAAAATGCGTCATTGACATTGATATTGAGATTGGGATCGCACTCTATGAGTGGTCGTGTGTCAAATGTTAAGATTGGTTACAGCCGCAGGGAAAATTCTGAAAATTAATAAAGTTATTATTTAGAAATCCCTTTATTTTTTTTCTCTCTCTCCCTTTCGCTTTCTCTCTCTCTTTCTCTCTCTCTCTCTCTCGCTCTCATTCTGTCTCTCTATCTATCTAGGCATATATATTAGTAATAAATAGGTGTCTTTCACATTTCATAGACCTAGGTTAACCCGCTCTACAAAGATGCCCATAAATTAGGTGGCTCCATCGGTAATTGAATAAATTTAACGGATAAATAACAAAGATTGAATAAATTTTAACTCTATTCGCCTTTATCTTTTTAGCTTACTGCTTATTTATCCGTATTAGTAATTTTTTATTGTTCCAAATGAACTTCAAATTTATTGAGATTAGGACCTCTTGGAGTTTCGTTAAGTCAATAGGATACAAATCTTTGGATTTATAGAAGATTGAGGCAAGTTTATTATATAATAATAATCTGGATGTTTGGTATCAAGATGGATTTGACATCAAGAATTTCGTTTCGAAGCTCTCACATAGTATATAAATTATATATTTGAGCTCTCATCAATTTAAAATTTCATATATTGCTGAAACTTGGAAAACTTGGAAGACTTTGATTACACAAGAGAGAGAGAGAGAGAGAGAGAGAGAGAGAGAGAGAGAGAGAGAGAGAGAAAGAGAGAGAGAGAGAGATAGCAATGTAAATATGTATGTACACACGTACATACACTCAGCTGCTGATCAGAAAGATGTCTATATCTTGTATGTATGTACCAGCCACGCCTTCTTTTGGCTGACTATGCACGATGAATTGCCAATTTTGAATTGACTCAGAGCATAAAAATGTTGTACGCATCGAATACAAAAGAGATATGGTTTCTAATTTACTTAGAAATAGAGCTAATAAACGTTTTGCTATATTAATAATGTTTTGAAAATTAAATAATATAAACTAGAAAATAAAATTACTTTAGGGAAATGCAACGAAACTGTAAAGCTTTTCTTGACGTGAAACCCTAAGCTGTAGGGTCAAACGGATTGTAGCGGGTTTAGAAAGTTATATAAATCTGAGAGAGAGGGAAAGAGAGAAAGAGAGATAGAGAGAGACAAACATAGAAGGAGGGAGATGGATGCCACACGCAAGAGCGTCATTATCATAATTACAGCTCATTATTAGGTATGAAAGAGGCAGTGAAAGAGAAAGGCAGAGAGGTAGAGAAGGATATTGGGAGATGTCATCATCTTAATCATCATTACAACATTTCATTACCAACTACGTCAGAGTGAAAGAAACAATGAAAGAGAGAAAGAGGGAGAGATAGAAAGGTATATATCATAGGAGAGAGTCATCATCATCATTCCCATCATCATAATCGTCATTATTCCATTTCAATAAGCATGACAGATGGAAGGCATCAGTAAGCCATAGAGGAAGAAAAAGAGATTGTGGTGGGGTGCAGTAGAGGACAGAAAATGGATGCCAAAGACAAGAGGATTATCATCATCAGCATCATCAAAATGATCATTATTACAATTCACAGTAGCTGAGTGTAAAAGCCACCGAGATAGAGCGAGAGAGGAAGGCGTCCACTGCCATAAGCAAGAAGGTCATCATCATCATCATCATCTTCATCATTATCGCCGTCATCATCCTCATAAGCACAACTTATTGTTAGTCAGCGCAGCGCAATTTGTAATTTGGGCTACATTCGCAAAATATCTCACGTAAGTGAGAAAGAGAGAGATAACGATTACACGAGAGAGAAAGAGAGAGGGAGAGAGAGAGAGACAGACAGAGTGGGAGAGGGGGCAAACGAGCAAAAAGATCACGGCAACAAATGCCAAATCTAAAAGCTTGGAAAAAAAAGGTTTTTTTTAGCGCTTTCTACCCGAAAAGTTCGATGAACTTGCTGCGTCCACAGCTGAAGAGGAAGCGATACAGAAATAATAACAACAACAGCAGCAATAACAGTGCACAGAAGAGGAAGCAGAAGCAGAAGCAGAGCAGTAACAGCAACAACAACAGTAATGTTGTTGTAACGAAAAATTGCTAATAAGCGGACAGCGAGTGCGACAGAGAGAGAGAGAGAGAGAGAGAGAGAGAGAGAGAGAGAGAAAGAGAGTGCGAGCGAGCGTTAGCCTGTGTGTGCGTGTGTGTGTGTGCGTTTATGGCAACAGGAGCGTGCTTTAGCCAAAGAGAGCGAGAGAGAGAGAGAGAGAGAGGAAAACTGAAGTGGAGGGTGCTCGAGTTGGAGCAGCAGCAGCAGCAGCAGCAGCGGCGCTTTTGCCCAGCGGCGCGCGTCAAATTTTCGAGTTCAATGTCAAGCCACAAAAACAACAACGAACAAGAGGAAGAAGCAGCAGAAGTAGAAGCAGAAACAGAAGGCAGAAGAAGTGGCGACAACGTAAGCGGCTGCTGGTATCGCTTGGTGCTAGAGCAACGGCAACGGCAACGAGCAATGGGCAATGGCAGAAGAGGAAGAGGAAGAGCAAGAAGAAGAGCAAGTGGGAGGGCTGCGCCCTTTTAAGCGAGCAGCACGCAAAAGCCGGTGGGCGACGAAGATAACAGCAACAGCATCTGAGGCAGCCGCAGCGGCAGCAAGGAGAACAATAATTGTAGCAAAAGCAACAACAACAACAACAACAACAACAGCAAGCAACGGCGATAGGCCAAGCTGGGCGCTGTGGCATCGCCCCCAGAGGGCGTTAAACTTCACGGTCATGGCTTTTGACATTTTTTTGTGCTTTTCTTTTTTTTGTGTTTTCTTTTTTGTGTTTTCTTTTTTTGTGTTTTCTTGTGCTTTTGCTCTGCTCTGTTGTAGGCGATGTCTAGCGCGTGTGTGTGTGCGTGTGTGTGCGTGTGATTGATAGCCACCACAGGCCAATGTAACGCATTGATTGTGGTCACCAGGCGCACAGCCCAGAGGCTCGAATAGGCTCACCCTAGGGTGGTGCCGACTGTGTCGCCGCTGCTGCTGTTGCCGCCGCCGCTTCTGCTGCTGCTGCTGCTGCTGCTGCCGTTGCTGCGCGCGAGGCTAATGACCGATAAAAACGAGCACGCGCCAGCAACGACGACTGTTGGCGTTACTGATAGCCGGTCAATCTAAGTCACATTTGCAGACGAGGAAAATGAGCGGGAGAGAGACAGCGAGAGAGGGAGAGCGAGAGACACAGAGAGATTGCATGAAATAGAGAAAGATGAGGCGGCTAGAGAGCAATGGAGAGTAAGGCAGCTAGAGTCCAAGTAGAGAGGCCATAGAGAGCTGAGCTGATCCAGCGAGCGAGAGCAAGAAAGAGCTAGAAGATAGAGTGATACCGTTAACCAAGTCTCAAGTCTTTGAATGACGCCTTTTGCAAAGTGGAAGGTATGGGGGTGTATTTGGAGTCGGTATCGAAAATTTATATTTTGAAATTGAAATTGAAATTCTATAAAACTCACACGAATCTATAATTAATATTTTGAAGACTCTAGCTCTAAAGATGTAGGAAATAAAATTTTATGACTGACTTTCGATAAGGTTTCCAATTGATAACAAATCAGCAAGAGTAGTTATTGATTTTTAGGTACAAACTCAATTTGCGTGTTAACGACTAAAAAATAAAAAAAATAAAGGTTCTATTCGATTCGATGTTGGCCAAAATGCGACAAAGAAGAAAACTATAAAAGCAACCTACTCCAAAATTTGTTGTGGTCTTTGAAATATCATTCAATACTTTCGAGGCCCTTAATTTTTAAAGCTCTAGCTGTACGGGAGATCCATCGTTTTCGTTATCTATGAGTGCAATGAAAAACAAATTTCATTATTATCTAATATATCTATCTATTTTATCTATCTACATATCTATTATATATTAACAGGGCAAAGTAGTTGGCACGGGGTAATATTCTAAATTTCTATGTTTCTTCCGATTTACTATATTTCCAATTTTTGACTCCCTTACAAATAGTAGTACAATATTGGGGCTTTAGCCCCAGACTGTGTAAGACTGTGTATAGTAATCCCATAGGGCAAGTCAGCTTCAATGGGAAAGTTTTCGAGTAGGAAACTGTAAAGCTATGGAGGATTAAAAAATTCTACTCGCCTGATCGCAATACATATGTATGTAGATAACACAAACAGCCAATATACTTCATTTGTTTCTTGAACGAGCATTAAAATTTTGGAATAGCCAGCCTTTAATTATAGTATAGAGCTATCTTTGGGACAGCTCAATAATTTTGATCAAGCTAGAAGCCTCTACACTCTACTTCATATAATTTTAGGGTTTAATAACGATGGAATATCAAATAGAAACTGAATTAAGAAATCGATAAGCATTGCTAAAAAGATAAGAACATGTTGGCTACCAGATAGAGGGACATAGAGAACATTAGAATGGAGTATATGAAAAATATGTGCAGGGTGTGTTCATAAACTAAAGTGAATTTTATGCTTGTTTGACAATTTATTTATTTATTCATAACGAGATATATTTAGTTCGCTTGAAATTCAATCCTGCTGATATTCAAGGAGTTCTACTCCTCCTTCGTCGCTATCTGTATCTGTTCAATTCTTGCATTATGATTTCACGGGCTTTTTCTGTTTCGGTAACAAGAAAACGAACATAGGCGCACAGATCTGGTTATATGCTGGATATATGCTCAGATCTGGATATATATAGTGCAATATTTGTTTTTGGATCAAAAATGTAATACAGATTCTTTGCTCAGCTTTTTGTGGAGTACTTATAGCAAGAGAGGTTTCTTGGGTTCTTAAGATACTACGTCAAGCCGTAGGGACTCCACATTTGTTAATCTGAAATAAGTTAGAACGTTGCAATCGGGCGCTACCGACTGCAGAATACTCATTCACAGCCCGTTTTACGATTTGACACGCTCCCAATTGGTGTATAATTATATACAATATTCAAAACTGTCTAGCTCTAAAACTGTAAAAAAAGGCCTCCAGTGGGCATAGACACATACTTTTTAACCAGCTTTTAAATCGAGCCAAAAGTAGAGTAAGTTTAAAATTTAGTTTTAGCTCCACAAGTGTGAAAGCTACAGGGTGTTTTTCTGTATGATACGTCCGCAAATATCCGCCATAACTTTTTGGTCTTGGGCAGCCAACCCAAATATACATACCAAATCTCAGGCCTCTGGCATCAATAGTGCTCAAAATATAGCAGAATTTGAAAAATCGCTATACAGGTATTAAAATCGAATTAGCCACGCCCCTAGTGGGCGTGGACATATAAGGTTTTCATCAATCTTTACAGAATGGTAACATTAACTTCCGTCCAAAAATTTGAGCAAATTCACATTCGTGAAGGAGTATAAAAAGAAGCCTCTAAATAAATGAAGGATTTAAAATGGACGAAATTCTGGGCTTGAGTAAGGTATATGAGGATTGAGGGATATTATATAATAATAATAAAAATAAATAAATAAATAAATAAATAAATAAATATAAAGTAAAATGTAGATACATATAACGGAAAATGTAAGAAATGATCGGAATAAGAACGATATGTAGAAAAGAGAAGGTTTTTTAAATGGATAGGAAATAGTCTTAGATTTGGGCTTTGACGATCACAGGTGGGTTTTGATATAAATATAACAGAGAGATATTGAGATAGATAGATAGATGGAGTGAACGTATTACAACAGCACTATAGAAATAGCCAACCAACTGTTACACAGATATATCATTATATTTTCAATATTTACTTCAACTCGATAACAAGCAACACCTATTCGTTTATTTTATACATACATATGTATATTGCCCCTAATGAACATATATAATGCCTATTATGCCATGACATAGATATTATGTATTCATCTATGAAATGATAATATAATAAAATAAACAAATCTTGTTCTACATATACATATCTACATATAAGATTGAAGATATTTACATAGATAGATACGAATACCAAAAAATATCTACAAATTTAGATTGTCGAATTCAAATGACAAATTTAATAAAGAAGAAAAAAAAAAAGGTTTAATTTTTGCTAGACAAGAGCAAAAATAGAAAATTAAAGCTTAAACTAAAAGTCTTAAAAAAAAAGCAACAGAAACAGTTGCAAAATGCACAACAAAGCAAATAATGAAAAAAAAAAAGAATTGCGCGTCGCGCATTCAACCCTAACCTCAGACAATCTCAACATACAAACATACAAATATGCACATGTATATATATTATGTACGTGTATATATGTGCATGTATAACTATGAACAGTGCAGCTGAGGACGTTGCAGCAGCCGTGTTGTCACTGCCAACCCCTAGCCACAAGTTGCAACATTGCGCGCTAAAACCAAAGTAACAAAACAGGCAAAGGGCGAGCGAGAGAGGGCGATAGATAGACTTAGAGAGAGAGAGAGAGAGAGAGAGAGAATGAGAGAGGGAGGGAGAAAGGGAGCCTGGCATGCGGGAAATGCCCTGTTGCGACATTACGTCACGGCCCTAACAAGCCAAAGAGGGAGAAGGAGCGAGCGAGAAAGAGAGAGCGTGAGAGAGAGAGGGCGAGCAGCAGCGCGGCAGGTAGGAGCAAAGGCATCCCGAGGGCAACGACCAGCACACATTTGGCGCCCAACGAGCGCCTAAGTGTGCGTGCGTGTGTGTGTGTGTATGGCAATAGAGCAGCGGGCAGCAGGCGGGGTTGTTTGGGCAGGCAAACGCGTCCCTACGCCAGCTTGTGCGCAGCAACGGCATACATTGAGCTCCTTTTTATTTAGTTGTTGTTGTTGTTGCTGCTGTCGAGTTGAACAACCTTTGGCGACCCTGAGAAGAGGTCAGCAACCCCTACAAACACACGCACACACACACATACACAAACGCACGCAACAGCAACAACAACAATAACAGCAATATCGCTCTCTTGCGTTCTCTTCATGTAGCTATGCGTATGCTTCTATGTGTGTGTGTTTGTGTTTTGCTCTTCAAGTCCTACCACACCACACACACACAGGAACAGACACACAGTCGTGTAGGGCTTGCGGTCTCTTTTTCTCTCTTTAGCTAAGAGAGCGCTCGCTGCTGGCAAACGGAACTTGCGTAGATTTTTTTTTGTATTTTTATTTTGTGTTTGGCTTTTATTATTTTTTGTGCTCTCTGCCAGTTCTTCTTCTGCTGCTTTTGCGTCTGCTTTTTGCCGGTCGTTGCCCGTGCGTTCGCGCTTTTGGGGTCGTTCCTGGTCGTTATCCTATATACCGAGAAAAATCTATTTTTATTTTCTGCCTGCCTTTTGCGCCTGCCGCCGCCGTGTGCCTGACGGTGCCCTATTGGGGGCGGTTTGGGGCAGTGGCCGCTCAGTGGCCGTGCAGACGGCTGTGGAACCGCCGGAAAACACGGCGAATACTTTTGTTTGCCTTCTGTTATGCACACATAATGCGAAACAACAACAATAACAACAGCACCGAGGGCGAACGCCTCTCGCTTCACGCCTCTCGCTCTGCTGCCAACTGTTGACAAACAAAACGAAGCCACAGCCGCAAAACATGTGCACGGATCAAACAATTGACAGCAGCTTTAACATGCGCTTATTGCCAGCTGTGATAGTGCACCAAGAGGTCTGCTTATCTCCGCTGTTCCGCTCAAGGAAGACCTTCAGAGCTTCTTTAGACTGGCTAGGCTGACCCCCTGCCTAAGTAGCTGCCCTTATTCACATAGTAAACCGCATAATTAATGATATAACCTATCGTAACTTGGGAAATATTATAGGGAAATATAAACCAAATGGAATATTGTACATCTGAATGTAGCTATAAATTGTTATCGAAAATCAGAAATTATTGGGTTTAGGGAGCTGATTTTTATGGTAAGTCAGTTTTCAATTATAGGTTTAGTCATTCATTCAGCTAACTTTTCTGTTTGATTAACGTAGCTCGGGAACTATTTGAAGTAGAGAGTTTAAATTTAAAATCGAATCTACATTAGTTAGTCGCTAGCTCAAAAGCACAGCTAGCCTATCTTAACTCAAGAACTATGGGACCTAGATTATAATACTCAAGAGTTATTTTAGCTAAAGAGTTGATAACTGAAATATGGGCTTTATCATAAAGTGCTTATTCCTAAACTGTATAATTATATCTAAAATACGCAGCTAACCTATGGTAACTTAAGAACTATTTTAACTAGCGGGCTGAAATTTGGATATATGTACATACATACATAGCTCAATCCGGGTTGTTTTATAATTTATTTGAAAACCAGTATTAGCATATTCTTGTATGCACTTAACCTATTATAACTCGGACAGTATAAAATATAGGTTGCTGAAATTTTCAATACATGAGCCTTAGATGTATTTACCATTTTATATGATATTTCTTGTAAATATGATAAGCTGATAAATATAGTGTAAGCACAATAGCAGTCTTCAAATTTAGATCTTATATGCCGCAATATACCTACATATGTACAGATAAATAATTACATATATCAATAGCTCAAAGAATTTTCCAGTAAGCCAGTAGAACTAAGAGACTTTTCTACATAAACACACTTCATAGACTACATTATAAGCTGCAACAGTGCCGGATAGAAATATTTGTACATATTCATATTATGCTTATCTCCAGGCATGACTAATGTAAGCATTGTCCAACGCCTTGTCTAGTCTTGGGCATGAATAATTCTTTACCATGTAAGAACTAAAACAGCTTTCAACTGATTAATAATGACTCCAACTTATTATAAACATAAATACATTTTGATGTCATATGAAGAAGAACTAAGATCTCAGTTGAATAAAAACATGACAAACGACCCGCCCGCCTCTTCTCTCTTTCTCTATAGCCCCATCTCTCTCGCTCTGGTGATAGGTATAGCCCGCGTCTTCAAGTGCAATTATATTTTAGCGGGAAATCCGCTGCATACGCAGCCCTGTTTGGCTTGCTCGATGTTATTCTTGTGCTGCTGGCAGTTGTTGTTATTGCTGTTCTTTCTGTTATTGTTGTAATTTTGTTGTTGTTCTGCTTTCGTTTCATTTGTGTTACTCATTCTTCCGCATTTGCTGCAGTTCGTTGGGGTCGCAGGCAGCCCGCTGCAGCAGGTGCTGCGGGTGCAACTATAAGAGGGAACGGCGGCGGGGGCGGAGGGGGTGTGGCTACAAGTGTCACTTCGCATTTAGTGACATTTTAGAGTTCAAGTTGCCACAGGCCACACACAAGTGCAGATCTATGTGCTTATACTTGTGTATGCGTGTGTGTGTGGAACGTACTTTGTTGACCTTTCATCCTGACGGCAACGGCAACGTCCACGCTGACGTCGCGTTGCATTCGCCGGGTTAATGAAACTGATTGACACACAAACACAAACACAACAACAGCAAAGGCAATGGCAACGGCAACAGCAAATTTCAAAACAGAAGACTCACACGGCAAGAGGCAAGTCAATAAACTTGCCAGCGAAGAGAGCAGAGCGATAGATGAGAGCGCGAGTGTGAGTGCTAAGAGAGCGCTTCAGCAGTGGCGATAAAGAGAGCGCACGCGTTACTACTAACCGAATTGTTAATGTGGAAAAGAGTTATATTTCTAATCCTTATTAATATATTCAATACATTTGATTTATTATTTTAATAAGAGCAATTTAATTAAATAATTAATAACTAATTCATTGCAATTCCATAACAGGCTTGCGGTTTGTGTCTGCGCTATGTTGACGACGCTGCGGTCATCGTTAAGCAGAATTTTGCGCGCGCTGTTAAGCATGCAGCATTCGTTTAATTATGCTAAGCAAAATTTGGCGCTGTTAAGCTGGCGGCGTTACATATGTTAGTGCTGTTAAGTCGCTGCTAGTTCTGACAGTAGCGAATTGAGCTTTTGCTGACTAAAAGCTCTCTAGCGCCATCTATTGGCGGTGCAGTGACATCTTGGCGTTTGGGTTGCTGCATCTGCTAAGCTTAGCGAAGACACAAACGCTATTTTCTCAAATACTTTCACCTACTAACTTTATTTTTCCTTATTGTTTCCTTGTTTCTTCTGCAGCACCCGTCTTGCCCGCGTCCACAGAGTCAATGTGAATATTGGCAGCTATATTAATCGCAACGCGACAAATACAAAAATAACAACAAGAACTACAACGCATAAAATACGAACTAGAGATCGACTCAGATTCAGAAGCAGCACTGAGCAGAGGCAGCGCAGCCGAGACGTGGGGTAAGTGATGCCCATTACGCTAATTTTAGTTGGGCATGCCTGACCAATGGTTAATAATAGCTCATTGAGTAACGCATACAGTTTTCTCCATGGGCGTAGAAAGGGGAAACCTTTGACTATATGAAGAGAGACATCAGTAATCAATGAGAAAGAGTTAAGATAATTCAAATGATGCTTATTACGCTTGCTAAATTTGTATAAACACTGTTATTACTGACATTTATAGTAACTCTTATACTTTATAGTAACTTACTTATACTTATACTTATACTTATACTTATACTTATACTTATACTTATACTTATACTTATACTTATACTTATACTTATACTTATACTTATACTTATACTTATACTTATACTTATACTTATACTTATACTTATACTTATACTTATACTTATACTTATACTTATACTTATACTTATACTTATACTTATACTTATACTTATACTTATACTTATACTTATACTTATACTTATACTTATACTTATACTTATACTTATACTTATACTTATACTTATACTTATACTTATACTTATACTTATACTTATACTTATACTTATACTTATACTTATACTTATACTTATACTTATACTTATACTTATACTTATACTTATACTTATACTTATACTTATACTTATACTTATACTTATACTTATACTTATACTTATACTTATACTTATACTTATACTTATACTTATACTTATACTTATACTTATACTTATACTTATACTTATACTTATACTTATACTTATACTTATACTTATACTTATACTTATACTTATACTTATACTTATACTTATTATGCATTGGCATTTTCATTAGTATAGCCGTTTGTACTAACGGCCGTCCAAGGCTGTTCGACGAAGGATTTCGCATCCTTCGACGGGTACAACGGACTCCGATAAAACTGTGCCAACAACCTTCCCCCGGGTAGTTAGTTGCAGCATGCTTCTCTGTGTGTATGTGTGTGTGTGTATGTGTGTATGTGAGTGCGCCTCATAAATATGCAATGGTGGGGCTTGTGGCATATGTCTGGAGCTGACTGCGTCTGCCTTTGGCTGCGCTTCGCTCTGCTCGAAGCACACTTCAGAGTACGTGACTGTAACGTCGACGTCGACATCGGCGATGGCGTCGCAGTCGACGTCTAGCGTCAAGGATTCGCATGTGTTGACTTGCCTGCTGCTGTTGGCCTGGGCTTCTGGGTTGTTATTCATGTAAGGCTATGCCATGCCACACCGTCCTTGCCACATTTCCCCTTCGGGCTGTCCTTCAGTCTGTGGGTGCAACGAACGCAACGTCCTTTAACCTACATACACAAACACACACACATACACACACACACACACACAGGGACACGGACAGGTTATGGAAATGTAAATATCGAGACCCTCAACCATTAGTTTTTTGTTCTTCTAGAAAGCTCTCATGGTAGCACCTACAAACTTCAGCCCACCTCCCACCTTCTACCTTACGCCCAACCCCACCTCCCTCTCGCTCTCGTTCAGCTCGTTATGTGGCTCAATAGAAAATGCAGCTGAACTACTTAAAAGGCTTTACTAATCAATAGAGCGATTAGGATATATATTTCATATGCGACTGAATTGTCTGAATAGTTCAATAGATCATAACTCTAAGCTATTCACTTGAACTTGTTCAACTGAACACTTAACAGTTATTATGAAACAGAATGGAGCCTTGATTCACGCTCGAGCTATTCTAACTTTCACGAGAAGCTGTTTCCTCGCCAAATCACTTCTTATATTTAATAATTAATCTAATTAATAAGTAATTAAAACTAACAAATTCTAGCTCTAATAAAGCGCCTTAACGAGATTTTATATGGGGAACTCAATAGAGAACTTAGACTATATTTGTCTTAGGCGTTCATTTGAACTTGTTCAATAATATAGGGTTAGATATGCTTCATAGGGAATTTTGTATAGTATTTGTCTTAGTCGTCTATTTGAATTCGTTCAGTTAAACACTGAACAGTTATAATAAAGTCTTGAATGATCCAAGTTGAACCCCTTTCCAGCGCCAGATGTTCCATTGATAAACGACTTTTTTCCAATGATGTAGCAAAAGCGTCTGAAGTGAGATCTTAAGGATATCTTCGGCAAAGCTTTTATATTGCTTTCTTTAAATCCAAGGCTGGTCAAAGCTTAGTTAAGGATTATATGTACATGATTAAAAAACAATTAACAATTAAAATGATATTATTTATAGCGAATAATATTGCATGAAATGGCCTCATAAACATACATATATGTATGTACATATGTATGTGTTTATTTGAAATTCCACTCTAGATCTTCACTTCGATACAAAAACTTCCCCTTGCCTCAGCTAAAGCTTTCAGTAGCTTTTAGTTTTGCAATTCATTTTGGAGTTCAAGTTAAGATAGTCTCAATTGTGCATCTTCGACGGCGTCTCGCACTTCTTCTAGCAAATACGTATGTGTTTGATTGGTTGGGGGTGACGTCGTGTGTTGCACATGGCACATGGCACTTGGCACATGGCATAACAAGCTTCCAGCTGGCAATCGATAGCAGTCGCAGCCGCAGTCACAGTCACAGCCGCAGCCGCAGACACAGACGCTACCACAGCAGGAGGCGGACATGTCTATTACGCCATCGCCAAAGTAAAAAAAAAAAATAATTAGAAAAAAAAACTGTATCGAATAGTGGAGGCAGCAGCGATGGCGGCGGCGCTGGCGGCGGCGACAGCTGAAATATCTTTATGTTCATCGCGGCGAATGCAAGCGAACAAGCATGTGATATATGTATGTATGTACATACATATGCACAGAAATGCATGCATATGTATGTACGAATGTATATGCGTTCATGTGTTAGCTTGTTGGTGGGGCGGGCGAGCGGCCGGGTTTCGATGCTTCGCTTGTCTTTGCATCGCTTCTATTTACATTTCCACGCTCATTCGCTGTTGGCGCCGACGCCAGCGTCGCTTCTAGTTGCAGTTGCAGCGACGACAGCAGTAACAGCAACAGCAACAGCGCCACAGCGCAACAGCGACAGCGACGCATCGCAGACGCTCAGACGAAAGCGAAAGGCCATTGTCCGGAATTTTGTTGACCTACTAAGAGGCAGAATGTAAAGTACGAGGCACAGCTACACTGTCATTGCCGTTGCCGAAGTCAGTTGCCGAGCAGAGACGAGCGTTGGCACGAAGCAAGCGCACATACAGTGCAAGCTTTTTCGTTTGCTGTAAAGCTTTGACTGTCTGCTCTGCTGTGCGCCCGTTTCGTTCTTAGCATTACGTTTGTTGTGTTTGTTTTTTGAAAGTTCGCCGCTTCACAAATGTAGCTATGTATGAAAAAATAACAACGACAACAACAAGCACATCTAATGCTCTGCATTTTCGATATTAACGAAGTCAAAGCCGAATTGTAGCTAACGCCAAGTCTGTGAGCGGGCATGTCATTCACCTTTTGGCCGCCGCTCTCACGAGCGCTCTCTTAGCGCAGTCACGAACATACACTCATATACACAGAGAGATAGAAACAACTGTGCTGTGCGCTATCCAGGGGTGTCATTTTAGCTTTTTTCCCGTCAGATCTGGCTTTATTTGAAGTCCCAATGCGGGAAAAATTTGAAAACGGCGGGTTGCGGAAATTCTGGCTTTAAAAAAATTAATTTAGCTCTATTTTAGCTTTATTTAATTTTCATTTACTTATTTTGATTTATTTTGTTCTTATCGCTGTCAACACAAAAAATCATGAATACAAGTATCGATACATGATTTTATATCATACAATCTATAGAAATCATTTCGTGGTATGAGCAACAGGTCTCGTGTGTCAACAAAAAAACACTAACGTGCACGAATTGGATGGGCACAGAAAGAAAAAATTGATTTTGGGCAAACTCCAACAAAAACCACAGCAACAACCAACAGCACTTTTCCTCTATGTGGCAAATCACACATTAATTGCTCTCATCAACAACCTAGGTACTCTCCGCCAAACAAAATTATGCGACTGCATGAGCGTTTAGCGATTTAAACTACACCGTACTAAATGTACAACATAATTAAACATTCGTTGGCTCCTCATTTTCTGGAAGAAATAAGATTGGAAGCGTTAAATTTATTTTGGTTTTGGACAAATCAAGTGACAAAGCGGCTTGGTAAATAACAATTATTTATTAAACACCTGACCTCTCTTTAAACGATTGAATACTTTATAATTTGTATATATGTATATGCATATACATATATCTATAATTTCTACGTTAATGGTCTTAGGTGTCGTTATTAAATACGTCTCTGTTGAGAGTGGAGTGATGATTTCGACGTTCCTGATTTGATTATTTCTCTTGAAAGTGGAGATATAGTTGAAGGAATCAAACAATCAAAAACAAATGAATAATCATAAATGAATTTAATTAAGAAAATAGTGTTTTTTAAACCCAGCTTTTATTTTGGCTTATTTTTTCCTGAATTTAGCTTCTTTTAGCTTCTTTTTTTTGCCAATCTGGCTCTATTTGCTCGAAAAATTATGACAGCACTGGCGCTATCGGCTCTCTCATTCTCGTTGTTTTCAAGCTGTGCTCAGGCGTAGGCAGCTGTTGGGTAGAGGTAGGGGGGGTGACGACTATGTGCCAACTGGTTGCCTGGCCCTTGTTATGGCTTGTTATGCACATTGCTGTTGTTGTTGCTCCTCTTTTATGTTTAATTTCTTTTTCGTTGTGTTGCGTTGTGCGCTCTCTCGTTATTGGCGCTGCGCAGCTTACTTTACGCCTACGCCGCAACAATGGCAATGAGGAGTCAAGAGAGCAGACAAGCAGAGGGGTCACACATTAGAAAACGAACCGTTGCCGTCAAATTTGATGAGCAATGAATGATGTTTTTTTTCCCTCATTTTTGCTGTATTTTTTATTTTTTTGTTTTTACTTTCTCTTGGCAAATAGAAATTAATTACACAGACGTATACATAAATACATGTATATATTGCATACGTTTACATGTGTTTATAGATATGTATGTACATACATACAATAATTATGAAGCAATTAGCAGAGCTTTTTGTGGACATTCTAATTTGTGCGCACTTCGCATCGCATCGCATTGCATTGCATTGCATTGGATCGTTTCCTACATCATTTTATATGCATGCAGTTTTTTTTAATATTAATATTTTCCTCTTGCGCTCTCGCTCTCGCTGTTTCTCTCACTTGCTCTCTTGCTGTACGCTTAGCTGCACAGAAAGTTCAAATTTACAGCCACTGCACAGACAAAAGCACAGCAGCTGCTGTCGTCGTCGCTGTCGTCGTCATTGCTGTCGTCGTCGCCGTCGCCGTGCTGTCCAACTTGGGCAACTTTGGCGAGCTTTAACCTAGTTTAAGGTCATTTCCAAGTCAAAGATAATCAACAACTCGCCTGGGGTGGCAGGCGGATGGCCATTTGCATGTATGTGTCTGTGCATGTGTGTGTGTGTGTGTTAGAAGACTTTTTATTCATTTGTTTTTTTTTTCTTTCTCTTCTGCAATTTGCTCATTTCTGTTTTGACATTTTTTACGTCCAGGAAAAAAAAAAAAACGACCAATGACTGATGTAGCGGGTGTGAGTGGGAGAGCATGAATTGTATGCCGCGATAAGCCATTTGGCATTTGTCAAGGACTGTTTGCCAGTTGGTTTTAAATTTGATCAGCTGTTTAAGAACAGCTTCCGATGCTGCTGCTGTGCATACAATACATATACACATGAGTATGTATCTTATCTAACTGTTGTTTACACGCATTTCGTTTGCTCAACGCATTTTTTGACAGTGTCCAAAATTAAGGTCACAATAATCTTGACATTGCGCGAGAGAATAAACGATGACGCTTACGTCGGCGACGAAGACGACATCGTTTGGTGCCGCCAGCAGTCAGATCCCCCGCCATCTACCCTCAGCTCGCACTTGCTTATGCATTGCCCAGCTCGTCACCGAACCCGTCTCTGGCTCTCCACCCTATGCTTCTCACTCTCTCTCTCTCGCTCGCACTCGCACTCACACTCACACTCGCCTGCTTATCAGTCGCGCTGTGCGCATCGTCAACAAATTTGTTTTGTTTTTGTTGTTATTCATGCGCTGCCAGCGTCGCCGTCAACGTTGATGATAATGAAATTGAAATTTCATTGCTAATTGCGTTTAATATTTATAATTGACCCAAATAATTTGCGATTGGCTGGCAAAAACAACAAAGCATAAATGAAAAAGCTGAAACAAAACCGCGACAAACTACCGCATAGAAAGCTACTGAAGAGGGTCAGATGTTGGGCAAGGCAACCGAATTCTATATATTATATATATTTATTTGTACTACTATATATACAATATATTGAAATATTTCTGAAATATGAATTCTGATTTCTGCTTGCCCACAATTACTCACCGTTATCTGCCAATTTCTATTGTCATCACAATATTGGATTACATTACGTGCAGATTACAATACCCAAAAGACAACCAGCAGCAACAATGATTGCAACAAGTAAGAGTGAGAGTGCTATAGCCGAAAGTTCCTGACGGGCAGATACCTGAAGCACATGCATATGTACATACATACATATTCATGCATGCATACATTCATACTCAAGCACGAGTGCCACTAACTTCGCCGTCTGTTCGTCCATATTAATGCAGAGATCTCGATTAAACAACTACTATGTAGATCGCAGATTTGCATAACATCAACAATCCCTGCATTTTCATTATTTTTGGGTGTAGAGTATAAAAGCCTGCAAATCGAACTAACTAAATGTGCTAAATATTGTATGTGCACAATAATACAAACACTCAGTGCACAATAGCTACACACACATACTCATGCTCTCGCTCACTCACACGAACATAAAACAGAGTTCAGGCTCCTCTATACTTCATTCGTCCTCACTCCGTTCTCGCTCGCAGCTGCATCTGTTTCTATTGAAATACCCTTCCATTAATCATAGTGGTCATGCATGTGCACCGACAGCTTCAAAGACTCTCAAACTTACATTCATATACATATCTAAAGTTTGCAGAGATAAGATAACATTTTATGACTTGGGTGTTTTGATTTGCATTATTTATATTTATATAAAATGTCTACTTCTGCTGCTGCTATAGTAGTAGTACATGTACATGTGTACATGTCAGGGTATTTAGCAGTCAGTGCGCCAGAATTAGCGTCGCTTGTTTTGTTTGTCTTTGCCTCGCCTTGGCTCGCCTCACTCGCTCGTACTCTTCGCGCAGCGAAAAACTGTTTGCTCTTCGCCCTGTGCCGACGTTCGCCCCGTTTGCCCCGTTCGTGACAAAAGTAGGTGAAAGGTCTTCAACCTTTTTGCTGAAAACAAAATTGTGCAGGGCATGGCAAAAGGGGGCGGGCATACATTTACATGTACAATTATATGCACTTGCATGTATACATATATGTGTGTAAGTGTGTGTGTGTGTGTTTATGTGCAGTGCAGTTCTCGCTTGACGTTGATATTTGTGTTCTTGTTGCAGTGCAAAAAAGAAATAGAAAAATTCAAATGCAATGCGCAAAGGCGAGCAAAGTGCACGGCCACGTGGAATGTGCGGGCAAAGAGACGTTAAGCGAATAGTACTGTTAGAGGGGAGGCACAGACTGACTGACTAACCGACTGAGCGAGCCAACTGTAAATGCGACTGCAATCATTTGCTATATTTAGCAAGGGGGAGCGCAAAAGCACTCATACACGCACGCACATTGCCTGGACTTGGACCTATCCCAATAGCCCAGCGCAGGCGGCAGGTCGCGTTGGCAGCGACGCGTCGCGCTTTTTCCTTTGTTATTTTCGTTTTGCTCTTTTTCTTCTTCTGCTACCTGCGAGAGACGGCAATGAAAGCTTTCTGCAAGAGGGAAGATGAGCAGCAGCTGTCGTTGTTGCTGCTGCTGGCGAGAGCTTTTTTGGCAAATGCACTGCAAGCAACAACAATGACACACAGTCGTCCCTCACCGCGACCCTCAAAAGCTTTTTTGTAGTAGAGACAGCGTCGCAGACATAGATATTGATTTTTATAGCCTTAGCTCCCGCAATTACCTGGGCCTAGCAAGCGTCGGCCAGCCTGTTCCAGGGTATATAGGGTATATGACCTAGCGTGCAGCGTCGAAAATAAAACCAGGGTCATGCCGTGGTCAGCCTACGGCTACTGACTTTCCATCTAAATTCTGCTTCTACTTTGTAGCTCGCTCACCTGTAGCATCATATCATTTCTAGTCGCAATTAAAATTAACTCTCGCTTTTCTTTTCGCGCCTTTCTTGCAGCCAATTCCAATTCCATCTGCGCGGAGCAGGACTCGCAGCCGTAGACGTTGCCACAGCAGTCGCTGCCTCGCTTACTGTGAACTCGGTAAGTAATGAGTATTCAACAGCTATGAGCGATCTGAGAAAGATCGCGTAAAGATCGCGAAAAATATATTAGTTATTTGAATAATTTTGTTCCTAGGCATGGTATTAGACTATTCCAGATAAATATATATGTTATAGTTATTTAATAGTCCAAGATTTTTAATTCAATAACCATCAAAAGCTGTCATATTTATCGATTTACTTAGTTACGATATGTTAGTATTGATACATCGATATTTGGCTTCAACATGATTTCAATATGGACGTAGTCAGACTCACAGAAGCCTCTGCAGTAGTTAATCAAATACAAACAAGCAAATAGCCACACACACACACACACTTATACGCACATTAATACATATATCCAATAATAAATACCCTTTCAATAACAACAACATGAAAAGCAACTGCAACTGCGAAAACAAGAAAATCAAAAGGCGAATTAGAAGCGCAGCAAAAATGCAAAAAAAAAAAGAGTAAAGCACATACAAAGCAGACAGCTGTGTGAATGTGTGTATGAGTTTATGCATGTATGCATATAGAAGAAGAAGAAGAAGAAGAGAAACTGTGCCAATGCCCTGACAACGGCACAAGGTGATGATGCAAACGGCAGCGGCAGCGCCGCACGAAATGACGCCAATTGCAATGAGATGGGTGGCAGATGTAAAAGGCATAGATGGCAACGCGATCAGGAGGTGTGGGAGAGAGGTAGAGAAGGAGAGAGAGAGAGAGAGAGAGCGAGCGAGGAAAGAAGAGCTTACTAGCAAGCAGAGGCGGGCAGAGCAGCTAGAGAGATGGACAAGCGCAACTGGGTGTGCAGAGTGACAGTGAGTGTGAGAGAGCGCGCGCGCGGAAGAGAGGTGGAATAGGAGGACAACGGTTAATAAGCAGCCGAGTTGTGAAATGAATGCTTACTCGACTAGCTGTTGCTCTGTAAATGGCTGCGATGATTGATAGATAAACACACATCTATGTATATAAATACATATATATGTATATATCTGTATACATACATTAAATTCGCATGCATTGTATTTATTAAGTATGCGCATTTAGAGCGTAGGCTAGGGCATCTAATAGTCAAGTCACATGTTCAGTATGCTATTATATTTTATCTTGGTTGCGATTACAACTATGTAAAATAATATGTTGACCATATGTTATGTATATATACATACATACATATATATAGCATATCTGCTAAACCAATATGCCCTGCTTGTGTTTCAATGAAAAAGTAAAAAACAATTTGTTGATGACGAGCCGTGCAATGTTGTTGCTGTTGCTCCTGCTGTTTGAATATACAACATAACATGCCACAGACGCAAACACACACACACACACATATATACAAACACACACTTGACATAGGCGCACAGTCGGTGGTTAAGAGGCAGACAACGTTGCACCCCCCCAATCCGCCAATCCCAGCTGCTTACCTTTTAATGAAGTCAACGTTGCAAGCGCTTGTTACGGCTGCACTAGGAAGGCCGGGGTGCATTTGTCGAGGCCATTGGCGGTTGCAGCCAGTCGAGTGGGGGAGGCGCAAACAAGGAAGTGAGTTGTTTTTTCTCTTTTCTTGTTTAAATGGGAATAAATGGCAGACGGAGAGAGAGAGACAGAGCGAGAGAGAGAGAGTGTGTGTGGGAGGGAGAGATGTCTTGACCAAGAGGTTGTCGTTTGAGTATCCATTTGGTCATTTTTCAAGTGTTTGAATAGTGCTGCAGTAGCCACTGCCAAGTCAATCCACCAGCCACCCCCAACATGTAGCTCCACTGTCTTATCTACTCACTTTGTCCACGATTTCGCATTGCAAACATTGCGCGCAACTTCACCCACTTTCAACTTCCCATCCACTTTTGCTCTTATGCAATGGAAAGTGCCAAAGCAAATCAAAGCAAAACGCAACGAGTGAAAAAGCCATAAAAAGAAACAACTAGAACGAACACAAAGAACACAGACAACACACGGATAGACCTGGGCATGGCTGAACGTTTTTTGGCTTCTATTAAAATGTTAGAGATATGAGAAAAGTCGAAGTTAATGAAACTTGATTTAGAAAACAATTTTCGTTAACCATAAAATGAGTAAAATATTCACGAAAGTTTCATAAAATATAAATTAATTAAAAGACATTGATATATATCGATTGTTTGTATATCGATATATCGATTATATATCAGTAAAGTGCTAAATAATAATAATAGATTATCACAATTGATTTGCATAATCTTAATATTGATATAGTCATTGATTCCGTTGAATCTATGGATGAGCTCTGGATATATATTCTTCGGTATACACATATCTATATAATATATATGTATATCGATTAATATAATAATCCATAGCTGTTAAATGTCATTAAAATATGCAATAATATGTGCTCTATCACAATGATTTTCATAGTCCAATATGATTAGCAGTACAGGGTAAATTATAGTCGGTCAAACTCTTGCCATGTGTGTGTTTTTGCTTATGTGTGTGAGTCACGATTGCATTCGATTCGCTTGGCGGCTGCCTCAAGCGCCGATTGCCAACTGCCAACAGCCGCCATTGACTCGTTGACCGAGCGACTCACTGAGCAAACTATGCACGCACACAGACACACACACGCGCACAAACACAAACACATACACACGTAGCCGTATCTGTAGTGCTTTGCGGCGTGCAATTGTGCGCCACCTTTTGAATTGAAAATAGTTTTTAGCAAAATCGAAAGTTCAATAAACTTTCACGTAATCGACAAATTGTGAGCAACATGAATGTTGTTGTCGTTGTTGTAGTTGTTGTTGCTGAAGCTGCTGCTGTTGAGGATGCAGTTGGGTGTGCAAATTGTTATTGTCGCGCCGTTGTTTGGCCGCATTCAATGTTGAATATGCATATATGCGCGGCCAAGGGGGCGTATGCGTAATGTGATTTGCACATTGCGTATACGCAGCGGTTGACGGTCAAACAATAACATTTTGCCAGCGCCAGGCCGCAAATTAATATGCAAATACAAGCAGACATAAATACACGCACACACACACACACGCATACACATATGTAGAGGCATCTAAATAGGTGTATAACAGCGCGTATAGCATTGAGAAATTATTGCATTGCCAATTCCGTTGCATTAGGCGGCCAGAGTGTATAGCTCGTGCTCGCTCCCTCACACGCTAAGTCCACCAGTTGCTACCCTTCTGGCGCAAAAGAAAGTAAACGGGCAAACAGAAAAAAATGGAAAAAAAAAATACAGTCAGCCACACGGAAAGAGTGAAAATAAATGAAATTACATAAAAGTAACAACGAACCCACAAAAGCAACAGCAACAATCACATGAATGCCAATCAGGCAATGCGACCAAAGCAAAAGCAAAAGCAACAACGGCAAATAAAGTAAGTAAGCAAACTGTAACAGCAGCTCAGCTCAGTTAGAAGCAGAGTGAGGGAGAAAGAGAGAGAGAGAGAGTGTGTGTGAGAGTTATTTGTGGAGAGCAGCACTCGCTTTAGATCATCGTCATATGATGAACTTTTATCTCTCTGAAATGTTCCTTCATATATGTACATATGTTCTGCTCTCTCTCACATATACACTCTCATTTGGTTTAGCTGCTGCTGCTTTCACAACTATTCCCGTTTGGTCTGGCTCAACTCCATTTAAAGCTTCACACCGTTGCGCTGTGCTGCTCTCCACTCTTCACACTCCACACTCTCCACTTCACTACACTTCATAGTGCGTGCTTCGCTCTTGTCTGCTTCTTTCCACTCATTCGACGCTTTGCCCGAAATTGGGTCAGCCATTGAACCCGTTGCGACGACGACGTTGTCGGAATTGACGTTGGCGCTGACGGCGTCGCTGGCTGTGCGTCAGCGTCGGCGTCAACGTCGCTGCCACTGTCTTCGTTCAGCCAGCACGTGTTCTTTTAGCTCAGAAGATTGACTTGACAGCAGCAACGTTAGCGACGCTGGCAGCAGCAGCGGCAGCGACAGCGACTTAAGACAGCGATCAGCATTCGTTTTGCTGCTTTTGCTTTTGCTTTGTTGCTTTGGCCAAACTGTAAAGATACATATGTATGTATATGAAAACAAAACTTAAGGTTATGGTCACTCGCAGTTACCTGGCTTGACCCGCCGCTGCCCCTCTTATGCCATGCCACACCCCGCCACGCTACGCAACGCAACGCAAAAAAAAATAAAATAAAATAAAGCGAAGAGGAGAAAGAAAATATAACCGAAACAAAATTTCACTTTCACATCAATTACGACGCCAGCTCCATGTTGAAGTACTGTACTTGAAAAAAGCTTCAGCATGTGTGTGTGTTTGTTGATGTGTAAGTGTGTGCTGGCGTCTATATGTGTGTGTTTGCGCTTCAAATGGCTGTCAAGTCGCGGCCATCAAAATTGTTTGACGCAGATCGACAGTTAAACAGCTGACACCCCAACCTTCCGCTGCGCTTCGCTCCTCGCTCTCTTCTCTTCTCTCTTTTGGCGCTTTCTTTTTGGACGCCATTTGAATGATGGCTCCTTGCGCATGATTCGCACAAAATGGACATTTCAATTGCTGCCCGAGTGCCGGTGAGCCACCTTCAACTCCAGCTCCAGCTCGCGACCCTCACACACACTTGACCTGCCCCCCAACCCCCACTACCCGCTGGCCTCGTCGCCCTGCACGAAGCTTGTGTCAATGAACGCTTAATGAACAAATTTACGCCCTTTTCGCAGCCTTCTTTTGTTTTGTTTGCTTGTCAACGGAAAAGATGCCCAAAAAAAAAAAAAAAACTGGAAGTTCAAGTGAGCGTAAAGCAGCGTAATGACAGAGCAAGAGAGAGAATAGGGCTGGCAAGGGGCAGGGTGGCAGGTGGGGTGCCAGGGAGAGTGAATGAGGAGCAGGCTAATGTCTAGCAGAGAGCAGAGAGCAGAGAGCTGAAATGACTTTGCCAGTCGACCCCCAGTCACGGTTACAGTTCACAGTCACAATCACAGTTACAGTTACAGTGACAGTTACAGTCACAGCTTCAACTGCCAGCTGTTGAGAAAGATTTGATAACCAAAAATGTCGAGAAAATGTATATAATACAAAAATATACCAAAGTAGAATTGTTTAATCAAGAAAGTGCAGTTAATTTTGTAAATTTTTATTAACACTGAAAATTAAGGGAAAATTCACAAAATCTAATTACATATGAATAATATTAGGCACGATGATAGGGAATATAACATAGGGCATACATATATACCATACCTTCCTTAAGATAATTTTAGTTGCGCCATAAATGCTCTATAATTTTTGCATATATCACTACTGAAACAGATTATAAAATCGATAAATATGCCAACTAAAATTTGATCTCTTTTTTATGTTTCTTATATATATATGTCTAGATATCCTAAGATAACTTGAATCGTTTCGAAAATTCAGAATTTATTCATTTTTATAAATGAATGGAAAACATAGAATGATGTAGCTTTGGGTATCTATGTCTAGGTTTACTCAATGGGAAAGTGTTAGGGGCTTACATTTGCTGCTCTAATCTGGGTATACTAAACCAATAATTTCAATCTCTCTAGAAAATAAAATTGTATAAATTAAATATAAATTAAGTAAGTGTGATGGAATGATGATGTTTGAAACATCTTCAATATATACATGAGAAAGTATTAAGGTTTTTATTCGATTTGGGCATATATACCCTTTAGTATGTGAAACTGATCGATAAATATGGCAAACGATTCGATAAAATATTTGAATGTACATTTTTTGTTGCGTGATATATGTTTTATAGGTTACAGATATATGTATATGTATGTATATATTGTACATACAAATATAAAGCTATATATATTTTCTAGTAATATGTAGATATTATACTTATATGTGGGTAGGTTTCTCCTTGCAGGTTATATCAAAGTTGTTCTGCTTCTTCTGTGCTATCGATTCAAATTTAATATTTACTACTTCTCAGTTCATATCTCGATTCAGTTTTCCCTCTCGCTCTTTAATAATTTTGACCATTTGCTGGGCGCTACAAATTCATGAAACTTGGCTTAGGCGGCACCTCAAAGGGCCAGCTACTTAGTTAGATAGTTAGCTGTTGCCGTTGTTTTTGTTGTTGTTGTTGTTTTTTCATGTATTTGCATTTGTTAAGTTTGTAGTTATTATTATTATGATGTGTTGTTGTTGTTGTTGTAGTTTCTGGTCTTTGCTGAGGGTAGCGACCCAGCGGCTGTGGCGTCAATATGGAAACCGGTTACAGTTACACACAGTTGATACAAAAAAGAAAAAAAATCGTTGTTTCTTTTTTTTTTGGGGGTCAACACACATACATATATATATATATGTTTGTTTGTGTGTGTGTGTGTGTGTATCTCAGCTGCAGCTCTTATATTTAGCTTCGCCTGCAATCTGTCCCTCTGTCTTGTGTCCCCTCTCTCCTCTCCCACACACGCTTTAGCCAGCGTTAAATATGACTTGTCACACCTTTCTTTTGCACCCCGCTGCCCCCGCTGCCACCGCTCGCGGTTCTCTAGTTTCTCTCCAGTCTCCATCGTTGTTGCTGTTGTTGTCGTTCGTATCTCGCTTGATTCTGTTGCCCTTTATTTTGGCTGTCTCGATGGTGTTGTTGTTGTTGTTGCTTATAATATTATATATGTACATATTTCGGTCTCTCTTTTCTTATAGCTTTTTTTTTCCATCAGAAAATAAACTTGAACTTGCCCGTTCACTTTTACTCCATATCTTTCCCTTTTGCTCTGGCTCCCAATCTCTGGCTCTCTCTTTCACACACAGACACACACACTCTCTAGCTCTCTCTCGCTCTCTCCTCCTACTCTCTCTCTGTTTGTTTTGCTCTTTAACGCTTTAGCATTGCCCCTCGACCAACAGCTAGGGCAGGGGCGGGGCAGAGCGCTGGGCGGGGAGGGGAAACACAGATTACATCGCATCGTTGGTCGTTGATCATGAAAAGTTTTAATTCAAGTTTAGTGAAATTTATGGAATGAGACTCAAATACCTAATATGAGCATGCGGAAGGGAGAGAGAGAGAGAGAGAGAGCGAGCGCGATAGGCGGAGGATGGGGAAGTCAAGTTCAAAGTGCAAATTGTGCGCACTGGATGAAATTACGATTCCAAAAAAAGTATTTCCATTGAAATACAAAACCAGAAAGCAAGCGTGAATTACGAGCTAGATAGATTCAATAGGGAAGGCATAAAACGAGAGAGAGAGAGAGAGAGAGAGAGAGAGAGAGAGAGAGAAATGGGGAAAAAGATATAGATACAGCGAGGGAAAGAGCAGGACATTGAGAGAGACAGAGCGAAAGAGAGAAAGCCAGAGAGAGGTAGACAGAAAAAAAGAGAAAGAAAAACAGAGAACAAAGAGTGATAAAGACAGTAAGTGAGAGCGAGAGAGAAAGTAAGAGAATGAAAAAAGTGGAAAAATAAAGAGATAGACACAGAGAGAGAGAGAGCGAGAAAAAAAAGAAATAGCAGGACATAGAGGGAGATAGACCGAAGGAAAGAAAGACAGAGAGAGGGAGGCAGAGAAAACAGAAAGGAAAAGAGAAATAGAGACAGAAACAGACAGTGACATAAACAGTGAGTGAGAGAGACCGACAAATTAAGAGAGACAGAGATAGCGAGAGAAACAGGGAGAGCGGGAGAGAAATAGAGATTTACATTTAATAGGAAGCTTACGTTATCATCATAGAATGACTGTTGTAATGATTGACTGAATGACTGATCATTAGCGTAACAAATCAGTTTGACTGAATCAACTGACTGACTGATTGACCAATTCTACTGAATGATAAGTAGCTTGATTGAATATATGAATGATAGAATGATAGAACGATCGACTGAATGATTGATGACATGCATTCGAAATGGACTTGAATTGAATTGAATTCCTTGACTGACAAACTTCAAATTCATGTATTGATTGACTGATTGACTAAGACATTAACTAATTAACTGATTGACAGCTGATCTAACTTTTGTATTGATAAGTTACTTAAGTATGACTTAATTTGTTTAAGGTATTTATTATTGATTGATTGAATGATTGACTGACAGAGTGATTGAGAGTTTATTGACTTCCTTGCTTGTGAAACTTTAAATGATATATTGACGGACTGAGAGATTATGGAAAACCTTGATTGATCAATTGATTGATCTACTTTCGATTCGTATGTGAAATAAATGAGTGATTGACTGATTCAAAGTCTGATTGATACTCCGATTGCCATTGAATTGAATGTATATTCAATCAACTGACGAATTGTCTGCTTGATAGAATTTGCAACAGTTTGATTGATTGATTGATCGGCTGGCAGATTGAAAGACTGTTGTATGCTCTGTAGAGGTGCTCGCCGATTCGCTGATTGCATTTGCTTCTGCTCAATGCTCTAGCTGCAACGCCCACGACAGCCGCCAAATGCGGCAGGCGAAAGTTTACTGGGACTATGACCGCTTAGAATGTCTACACACACGCACACACACACACACACATACACACACAGGCACACATATGCGGAACAGACTCTGGAACTTGAAGCGGAATTTTTGTTGTTGCTGTGTTGCGCTGTTGTTGTTGTTGTTGTCTTTTAGTTTTAGTATATTTTTTTTTGTGTGCAACGAGGGAGTGCAACTGCGGTTGGGGGTGGGGCTGGGCTGCAATGCTGGGGGGCCACATAGAAGTGTCTGCTGGCAGTGGCCATGTGTGCGTGCGTGTGTGTGTGAGCGCTTATCTCCGAGTCGTTGCCTTGAATGTAGGGCAGTAGTTGGCACTCAAGAGTTGTTGTTGTTGCAGTTGTTGTTGTTGTTGCAGTTGCAGTTGTTGTTGCAGAGAGCGCAGCATGTGCAGCTCATGTCCCAGTCCACATATAGATGCACTTATATGCACACACACACACATACAGTGACACATTCGTCGGTGAATTTGCTGTTGCTGGTGCTGCCACAGCTTGTGGCAATGTCATTGACTCTTTCGCCTAGCCTGCCACACGAATTCGGCATGGAAATTGTTGCTGTCGCTGCTGGTCGCACGTTGATTAAATGTTAGCCACGATGCAAAGGTCGAGGATTTTATGGGCTCGCTTGGCTGTGATCTTGGCGCTGCTCAGTTGACTGCGCCAATTAATCGATAGCACCAATTGTTATCGAGCCGCATGCTAAAGCCGAGGAAATGAGTAAATAGACGCCTAAGCTAAGCCAGTCGGCTCCCCCTTTAGCTAGAATCGATAACACAGATAATTATCGATTATAATTAACTTTCTCCTATTAATCGATAACAGCAATGGTTATCGATGCTAATGTTAAGGCTAAGGAAATAAGTAAATGACCGTCGAAGGCTTCTACTCGTCATCGATAACACATACACCTATCGATTATAGTGCGAAAGTTGAGCGAATAAGTAAATAGACTTCTGAACACTCTCCTAGCCCTTAGCGCCTTTAGCCTTTCCAGCGCAAATTGATCGACAGCACAAAAGTGTATCGATTATAATGTTAAATTTGCGTAGAGAAGTAAATATAAACTCTAAACTTCTACTACCCTCCTTATAATCCATAGCACACGCAATTATCGATTATAAATCTAAATTTGAGAGCCTTTAGCCTTGCCAGCAGAAATTAATCGGTTGCACATTTAGCTATCGATAATGATGCTAAACTTGAGAAGGGAAGTAAATCAAAGCTAAAATCTTCTAATAGGCACCCTCTCTAGCTATAATCGATAACACGCGCAATTATCGACTATATTTCTAAAGTTGAAGAATGAAGTCAATCACAGCCCAAATCCTCTATAAGGCCTTTAACTTTTCGCTTAATCGCAGGCATCAAATTCATCGATAATATCGTTATCGATCGTAGGTGAAGAAGGTAAGTAGGTGTCACAACTCTACTATTCCTCATGTACTCTAGCTTAGCTAACATATGATCAAAACAAGTAAGAAGGCTCCAGTCGAGACTGCTCGACTAGGCGATACCCTGAACCCTCTAAGCTGATATCTAATCATTCTGCACTTCTTCTATGCACACATACATACACATGCATCTTAATCTTAATGAAACTTTCAGAGTGTAATCATATGGTGAAAATGTGTGTACATTCCAAAGCACAAGTCTCTAGTACTTGAAATGCGTTTTCTACAAATTGGGAGCGAAGGGGGCGTGGTATCCAAAATCTGTAAATTACAAAATCTTTGTATCCATTAACTTTATATACAACGCAAATTTGAAGTTCAGGTCCAAAAGGGTTCAAATTAGGCTGAAAACACAAAATCAATTTTTCGATTATTCTCGCCAAAAAAGTTATCGGATGAGTTATTAAAAAAATAAAGCAAACTCGTATGGTATACACGAGTATGCATGCCAAATTTCAACTCTCAACTCTCTAGCTCTTATAACTTCTGAGATCGACGCACTCATACGGACGGACGGACGGACGGACGGACGGACAAGGCTATATCGACTCAGCTCGTCGTGCTGATCAAGAATAAATATAACTTGAGGGGTCTGCGATGACTCCTTACATACTATTTTACAAAACCATTATTCCCTGATTTCCCATTTTCAATGGGTTCAGGGTATAATTAATAAACCAAGGAATATTTTGCAATTTCCTGTTCATTTCTTTAATTTGAGTACCGTTAATTTGCGTTTGCTTAACATTTGCGCTCAGGTTAGCCCAATGCCGCCCACCTCTTGGTATAGGCTGTCCTTTTTTTTAAATTTTTATTGGTACCGCTATAAATACTCTCTGAAGTGAGCAGAACATAAATAACGGGAGAAACGAAGATGAAACAGCGCCAAACGGATGACTCCATCAATGGCAAAGGCAGGCAGTCAGCCAGCCAGCATATGTGTGTGTGTGTGTGTGTGTAAGTACCATACAATAAAACATTGCTGTCTCTGTAAATAAGGCATAAAAATTGGGTTAAAAGTTTATAGAGCAATGCAGTGATTTCAAAGCAAGCTACATCTGTGTGTGTGTGTGTGTGTGTCTATCACCCTTACCCTCTCGCTCTCGCTCTCGCTCTCCTGTCTGTCTGTCTCTCTCTCGCTCTGTCCCTCTTTGTCTGTTGATATCAGCTGCCTCAAGTGGTTTTTTACATGGTCGAAGGCTGCGCCAGTTTCGAAGGCGTCGCGCCAACAATGTCGATGAAATGTCGACGCTCCACGTGCGTCCACGTGCCACATATGCCACATGCCACATAATGCGCCGACTGAGGCATTAGCCAGTGTGGGTGGGCGGGGGGCGTTGGGTGGTGCGCTGCCAAAATCAAATGCCAGACACAAAATAAAATGCAACCCAGTTAACGGTGCAATAAATAAGAAGTAGCCGAGAGCAAACAAAGTGTAAGACATGGACAAAGAGAAGCAGAAACAGAAGGAGGTAGAGGCAGCAGAAGGCAAAGGGGAAGCAGAAACAGAAGGAGGAAATATATGAATGCAGTTGCTGCCTCTGCCCAGTCCTCGAAATGCCTGTGATTAGGCGTGCTGCAGATGCTCTATCAGCAGGAGGTGGCCAGGTGGCGGTGCTGCGTGGGTGTGGGGAGGGAGGGGGTGGATGTGGGTGGTTTGTGTGTGTAGGGCTAGGCTGGCCCACACGCATCAATAGAAAACGCAAGTAGGGAAATGGTGGAAAGAAAAGCAAATACGCGGGCGCACAGCACAAGGGAAATGCACACACAAGAGCCAAAGCCAAAGCCAAACAGAGAAATAACAACAGCAACAACAGCAACAGCAAAAAAAAGAAAGAAACAACATCAGCAACAACAACGGCAGCAACAACAAACGAGCGAATGAACAAAACGAACGAGTGAGCGAGCAAACGCATCAACGAATAAACGAGCGAGCGAGCGAGTGAGCGAGTGAGCGAACCAAACTGAGGAAAATAATAATAACGTGCAAATGAAAAGCTAAGCGAACGTCATGGCAGCGCGCGGGCAGAGAGTAACGGGCAGCGGGCAGCAGGCAAGAGCGCGGCATCGTCGTCGTCGCACTGGGTCAAAGACCTGTAGGAGGTCGTTTCAGCCGTTGCAGTGGCAATAGGCAACGTACAATACCACGGCGATGGCGACGACGGCGGCAGATAGCAAAGACACACACACACACACACACACATACAAAGAGAGACATAAAATAACATGAAATACAAAAGCACACACACACATACACACACACACAAATGCAGTGGCAGTGGCAGCGGCGTGCGCTATTGAATAACATAAGCTAACGACGACGACGACGTCAGCTGCGCTGCACATGCAGCCGAGAGAGAGAGAGAGCGAACGAGCGCAGAGAGCAAGTCTAGCAGACAGCAGCCGCTAGAGAGCGCATGCAAACGTGAGAGCGTTTAGAAAATCTTCGCGGCGCTGATGACGTTGGCGTTGGCTGCGACTGCGGCAGCAGTTGCTGCTGGTGCTGGTGCTGCTTCTGCTGCTGCGGTTGCTGCTCCAACGACCCAGCGACCGAGCGAACGAAAATGAAATCGAAAACAAGAGTGAAATGCAATGCTCCATATTGGTATATTCTAGTATGTCTGTGTCTGTATGTGTGTGTGTGTGTGTGTGTGTGTGTGTGTGTGTGGCATGCGAGTGTGTGAGAGAGCAAGAGAGCTGCACTGCGAAGGAGTTGTACAGCAATTACTATGACTATATTTATGACAATGTTAGGCCATACGTTCCACATTCCACATATCGCATTCCACACACTATCTCATGCACAGTTCGCCATTTTATTTCTTGTTGCAGGCATGCCAGGCAGAGGAACTGCATATATCACGCAATCGTTTGGCAGGATCACAACATAAAACAGGTGAGCTGATCGCGACGAAGTTGCCAGATCTGTCTTATGCAATAGGCTTATGCAATATCTGGCTACACTTTGCACAAACAACACCCACAGCCAGCCTGTTTCCATGTATTTTACATTTGCATTTGCATTTGCATTTGCACATTCACACATTTCTATGTGTGTGTGCGTGTGAATGTATGTTTATGCTTCAATGTTGTCCAAGTGCTCCTCAAGGTGTCTGGCCGCCCCTTCAAATGGCAGGCCCACTCCACTCCACTCCACACTCAGCACACACTCTTTCAATCCACAAGTGGACGCTGCTCAAAACTCTGTTGTGAAAGTGAATCCACTTGTATGCGTGGATTCTTTTAGCAATGCAAATATTTCTAACATTGCTGTAGAGCAGAGAGCGTGGTTTCGATTATGATTAGTGTGATCATTATTACAGTACATATTTTTTTATAAATATTAACTAACATATTTATGCTATTTTAGTCGCCTGCAGACAATGCAAAACACAATCCATTTGTATCAATGGATTCCACATAACCAAAAACTTTTACTGTGGTTTAGTTGAATAGACAGAACTTCTGATATTTCCTATACTTGTATAAGAAAGTGTTTATAAATTTAGTATAGTTTTTTGTTTTCCGAATTGGAGTCTAAAATGCTATATTTGACATCAAAATTTGTTAAGGAATGGCTCTTCATAGTTTTTAGGGTTTATACATATGTACATATAACTTTAGAATAATAGCTGTTGTTTTCCGAAGCTGGGGCTAAATTAGTAAATGTATACATATAAAATGTTTATTAAACTAGATTTATTTAGCAATGATATATATATGATATATGTAAATACTAGCTGGCCCGGCAAACGTTGCATTGCCCTCTATATTATTTCTAGGTAAAAAATTGTTGAAAGCTATGTTGTTCAGGCTGGGATACACTGATAAATTTATTAATCGGATTTTCATTCAAGCACCTTGTTGTAAACGACATTCTTCGTTTTTTGGTCGGGTGCAAGAACAAATAATGCGGATCGTTTGCCAACACGTGAGCATGCCACGTACAATTGACCATGAGAAAAACACGCATTTTCTAGATTGAGGCCACAAATAGTCAAAGATTGGCCCTGTGACTTGTTGATCGTCATGGCGAAGGCAAGACGAAGCGGGAATTGAATTCGTTTAAATTCAAAGGGCATATCTGTTGAGCTCATCGGAATCCTAGGAATAAGAACTTCCTCATCTTTAAATTTTCCTTTGAGTATCAACGCGTGAATCACATTGCTCATCAGTTTTCTTATCACCAAACGCGTTCCATTGCACAGTTTTGGTTGGTTTAAATTTCTAAGCATGCAAATCATGGAGAATTGCTCTTTTCATAGCTGTGTTCATTTCTTGACGCCGGTCAAGTTGTTCTTCCATATTGCCCATGAAGTATATTTGCAAGAATTTTTGCTGTGCATCTTCAATAGGTTGCAATGATCCAATGCGATGGCAAATCTGGCCTTGAATCTTTAAATTCAAAGCCATAGTTATAGTTATATTTACAAACACTATTTACAGAAATCTAACAAACTACATTATTCAAAATTTTTTTTTGGCAGTCATAGAAAATAAAATTTTTAACGTAAATTACCTTAAATATCCGTCTCCAATATTTTCCGCCCCAAATTATGTCATTTGGAAACAGGCATTGTATTTTTGAGTGTTCGCTAGAAAATGTCGTGATTCTAGTGTTTCGCCATAAAGCAGGGAACGCAATGGCTATGGTGACCGCTAATGGCAATGTCACTTTACCACTAAGGCAGCACAAACCGGGCGTTTCACCAGCAAACTTCAATGCGCCACAATGCTAGCAAACAACGTCCATTGGACCAATGCAAACTAAACGATTCAAGCTGTAATCAATGGTGCAATCATATCGAAACGCTGCTCGATTCAAATCAATCCTTGAACCATTTCTTATTGCCATTTCACGGGCTGCCTCTCTTTGAGAAGCACGAATTAAGGCCCTTCTTCCCTGGGTACTAACGCGGAGCCTTTCTCGGGCGATTTCTCGCTCTTCGTCAGATAATTGACTCGCGCTATTCCGTTGCCTAATTGCATTATGGGTCCGCCGGGAAAGATTAGATCTTCTAGGACGCGGCATTTTTATTAATAGTAATACTGCCCTCGCACAAAACCATATAAAACAATCGAGAAATATAAATATAAATAATTTACACAAATTTATGTTTGAGACAAACAAATACCTGAACTTTCGAGATATTTAGCTTTTGTAAAAGTCCAAAAATACAATTTTTAATAATTAACTTTTTTTTTTTTAATTTCGAATTTTGAATTTTGAATTTTTTATTTATTTTTGATTGTTAGGTTTTAATCTTTTGATTTTTTTTTTAATTTTTGCAGATTTTTGATTTGAAATATTTATAAAGTTTAAAAGTCCGAAAATATAAAAAGCCAAAAATACACTTTTTAATAATTACCTTTTTTTTTTTTTAATTTCGAATTTTTAATTTTTTATTTATTTTTTGAACAGTCAGGTTTTAATCTTTTGATTTTTTGCAGATTTTTGATTTGAAATATTTTTCCTTTTGATTTGAAAATTTTTTTTTTTTTTTTTTTTTTTTTTTTTTTTTTTTTGAATAGTCAGGTCTGCTCGAGGTCAGGAGACCGTAGACTGACTGACTACATTTGTTTATTTACTTCTACACTATTGTCAAAACTGTCACTGTTACCAAGCCTACTGGGTATAAAAAAAATTTGAACATTTGGGGAAAAAACCGCGTTTTTCAAGTATTCGGCAAATTTTTTCAGTATTTTTAAGACCCTATACTAAACTCGTTGCGGAGACAAATCCAACAAATCAAAAACCATGAAAATTGGTTCAGCCCAAATCAAGTTATAAGCGGTCTTCACTTTTACACAACTTTCTTTTATATATATAGATGTTAAAGATTGGCTCTTTATTGTTTTTAGGATTAATATCGTGTGGTATCTTTGTCAAGATTGACTTCTATGAAGGAAAACTTATAGAGTTGCTCCAAAGCATTTTTATTTTCCATACTTTTATCATATATGTATTTATTTTGATGTAGTCCATACTATCTTTTGCTATATGCTATATACTCATATATAATTATCATATATTTTTACGCTTATGAAGATATCTTATATGTATATGTTATATAAATTTTGAAGGATTGATTCTTTATAGCTTTTGGGCAGGGTTATGTGATTATGCGACTGTTAGATCATTGATTTCCATACACGAAAAACAGCTTTTGAATTTTCCCTGAAATCTACTCAATTTTCCAGATTTTCTCATATCTATCATATGCTTCTCTTCTCTGCCACATCTCTTACTCTCTTTTAGTATATTGTCACTAGACTTTAATGCCTTGGTTTTCATAGACAAAGACAGCTTACAAATTCGCCCCTTCCCCGTTTTTCTCTATTTCATCTATCTATTATATATGTACATCTCTTTGCTTTATATCTAAATCTACAGTTTTGCTACAATTATTAAGTTATGTTATATGTAGTCTATATACCCCTCCAAGAATGATTCTACATAGTTCTTGAATATAATATTATATTATTTTATTTCACTAAAAGTGATTTCCATTAATGAAGACAGTTTATCCCTGAAATTGCAACAATTTTCCAGATCTTCTATCACATATGCCCCCATCTGTCCAGCTAAATCTATAAATACATCTATATACATATATAGTACGCATCTAACTCACTCAATTACTAACTATTTGCTGTCATGTTTTCTTCAGTCTAAGTTCAACTAACCCATATATATCGATCAGTGATCAGCTGAACCCTAACCTTAAAGCAAACGTTTTCGAGTTGCCTTTGGCTTGTGCATGATCGACTCCCCATCGCCCCTCCCACCCGCTGCTGCCTACTTGCCCACACTACTTATATTCAATTTTATCTTTTTTTTTTTTTTTTACATTTTTTTTATGTGCCACAAACTGCAAAAGTTTTCCGCTTTTCACGTTCAACGACGACGATCGTCGAATTGTCGCTGCCTTTGTTGTTGTTGTTGTTTTCCTTGTTGGCTTCATTTGCGCAACATTTGCCAGTTGCATGGCAGGGCAGGGGCAGGGGCAGTGGCATGAGGGGAGCGGGGAGGGGGGGGGGGGGTGATGGGGAGGCATGCTGCATAACCAGTGTGGCCGGGGTGTCGGTGTCGGCCATCATACGATTTGCAATTTTTCATTGCATTGCATTGGGGGTTACGTAAGCTAAAGTTAATGCCACATAATCATGGCTGCAGTTGCAATGGGAAATGGGGAAATGTTGCAGCGTGGCAGCAGCGCCAGCCATGACACGCCATCTTGTTGCAACTTGCAACGGCTGCAACAGCCACAGTAACAACAACAACAGCAACGGCAACAGTTTTTCCTGCCACTTTCTCTCCGTCGATGAAGTAATCGACTGCCCCAGCGCCCCTGCGGCCCCCTCCCCCTCCCCCCGTTGTGCCACCCGCCCCACAGGCCCCACCATCGCCCAGTGGCTGGCTGCAGCACGCAACGGGGCAAGTTGATCGTCGCTGACTTCATTTTTATTTTTATTTTTCACTCTGCTTGTTTTTCGCAGGGAAAACCTGTTTTCAGTTTTTCTATTTCTTTTTTTTTTTTGCTGTTTTTTTGTTGTTTTTTTTTTTTGCAACTTTTGCCTAACGATCGCAACGTTTCGATTTGGCCGTCTCAACTTGCCACAAAACTTGTGTCAGTTACGTCGACTGCACTCGAAGGGGCGGGGAGCGCATACAGGGGGCAGGGGCAGTCCGCAGGAGACGGCTGCAATTGGCGCTGTGGAAGCCCTAGACCTACGCTTTAACCTGGGCTAGTCCAAGCACAAGAGACGCAACAGACAATAGCGTGAAAGTTGAACAAAGGAAGTGTATATATAGGAAATGTATAGATATATCGTATATACCTACATATATATCCGTATAATCTTGTAAAGGAAGTTAACGGATTGAAATGTGAATCTTAATCTGGAGGAAATCTAACCAGCTTTGATTTGATTATGCAGATCCTAAACAAAATGTTTTTGGCTAGACTAGATTCTAGATTATATGATCGTATATTATATATTTCTCAGTTTTACATAGATAGATGGATTATCTAGAATTAATGTAGATTGATGGATTTTTTGATTTGATTATGCAGATCCTAAGCAAAATGTGTTGGCCAGACTAGATTTAGATTATACGCTCATATATTATATATTTCTTAGTTTTACATAGATGGATTATCTAGAATTAATGAAGATTGATGGATCAGTATAGAAAAAAATTAGCTAGATTAGATCAAGATTATATACATTATATTATATATTTATCAGCAGCTTTGCATAGATAGATGGACTATCTAGTTTTTCAATCACAGTATATTGATCATCTAGGTAATCCACCTATCTTTATATCTAATTGGTAGATTGAGAGATATAGATAGAGATAGAGTTTGCTTGTTGGATTACATCACAAATTGAGATAAGTCCCTGCCTGATGACCAGGAATGATCGACGCTTCACTGCTTGATTGATTGAGCGCCAGCTTCACTGACAAAATTATTTAATAGGCGGATGGGCTTGATAGGCTTATTGATGAAGTCTTATCGAGTCGAGTCTCTTGGTGGATTGATTGCACATTGCAGAACTTTCAGATTGTGCAGTTAAGTTTTACAGCTGAGTGGGCTTGACAGATTGATTGACTGACAGACTTGTTGATTAATCGGTTCTTTAATATGCAATATCATTGATTGATTGATTTATTGACTGAGTGACTGGCTTGTTGATTCATTATATTTCCAATATGCATTATAATTGATTGATCAACTGATTGACTGACTAATCTGTTGATTGATTGTCCCTTTAACCTGCAATACAATTGATTGATCGATTTGATTGATTCTCTCTTTAGCCTGGAATTTGAATTTGGTTTTATCGACTGACTGACTGACTTCTTGATTGATTGTTTCTTTAATATGCAACATGATTGATTGACTGACTAACCTGTTGATTGATTGTTTCCTTAATATGCAATATATTTGATTGATTGACTAAGAGATTGGTTGCTAGCCCGCTTGTCCGCCTATCTAACTTTAAAATTGATTGATCGACTGACTGATAATTTGATTGACTGTCCATTTACGAAGCTTCATGATTGACTGGTTGATTAACCTACTAAGAGACTGCTTGATTTATTATCTGCATAGCTGGCTGAAGGATTGACAAATTGACTGATCCATGACATATGTCTGGTTATACAGTTGATTGATTGATTGATTGACTGACCCATGACTATATGCCTTTGCTTGTTTATTTCTTATGTCTCTTACCTTCCATATTAAAAGATGCCAAAAAATAATATCTATCTTCCTTCAAACAAAATTTGTTAAATCGTAACTCCAAAATTTTGAAGTGTGATCATAAATAGAGCTCTGGATTTTTATGGTCAGTCCGAAAAAAGTATTGAGTATAGTTAATATGTTCCTCAGGGGAATCAACCCAGCAATTTGAATGTTTTTAGCTTTAGAAATCAAGTCAAAACTTTTGTCGGACGGAGGGAGGGATGAACGGGCGGACGGATAGATGAAAGGACGAACGGCAGACAGGCGCACGAATATACATATCTCAACTGATCAACTGATCAGCTGATCAAGTCTGCGGTCTGCGAGTCTTCTAGCAGGAAGCTAGGGTATCTGGCTAGTCGAGCACTATCGCCTGCTTCACTTTAGCTGTTGCGCCCTTTTCGCTTTCGGCTGGCACCTCTTTTTTTTCCATTATTTATTTTATTGCATTTATTTTTGTTAGGCTGCAATCGTGGCTGCCACCCACACTGGCAACGTGCAACGGGCAACGGGCAACGGGCAACGTGCAACATTCAACATGCAACAAGCAACGTGCAAGTTTAATGCATTTGTCTGTCTCACAGACTCGAGCCGTCCGTCTCGCTCTCGCATTGCATCTGTTTGGCCCGTTGCACTTCCTGCTTTGGCTCCGCAATTGCCGTTGCAATTGCAATTGCAATCGCAATTGGAGCTGGAATTGTTGTTGTAGCTCGGGCTGATCGCCAGCGCAATGGAGCCACCTGCCTCCTACTCCCCTCTCTGGTTGCATGCCCCGGCTGGTTGCAGCGGCAGCATTGCCTGCTAACACCATTTTCCTTTTGCTGCTGCTGTCATAGTTGTTGTTGTTGTTGTAGTTGTTGTTGTTGTTGTTGTTGCGGCTGCTTGTTACGTGAAAAACGAAAGTAAAACTCGCAACGGCAACAGCAACATTGCAACGTTGCTATTGCTGTTGCTATTGCTGTTGCTATTGCTGTTGTACATGTTGCAGTTGGCATTGTTAGTTAGTTTGCCATTTTTCTCATTTTCATTACGCCGTCTGATCGAATCAGTGAATGGGCAAAAATAAAAGCAAAACGGGATTTTCCAGCCACACAAAATAAAGCTCGAGAAAAACTGGAATGTGGCACACTGGAGGTAAAGATCGACGTTGTCATCGTTGTTGTTGTTGTTGCTGTTGCAGTTGCTGCTGTTGCTGTTGCTGCCCACCGCTTGGCTGTTATGTCATACAAGGAAGCAAAATTGACGACGGCCAACTGCAACAGCAACAGCAACATCAGCAGCAGCAGCAACAGCAACAACAGCTGCAGATACAACAGCAACATTAACATTGTTGCAATCATTTGGACTTGGATGTGGCAGAGGTTGTTGTTGCTCTTGTTGCTGTTGCTGATGTTGTTGTTGTTGTTGTTCGCTTCTAACGTGGGCTCAAACTGGCTGCCGCTGCAGTTGCCGCCTGGGACAAGTTTTCCTTTCAACAACTGCAAAAATAAGCAACAGCAACAACAACAACAACAACAACATTTGTAGCCTGAGCAACGGCAACAGTTGCTGCTTTTTCACTCTTCATTGTACGTTTTTCTAGGTTTCCTGCTGCTTTCAGCGTTACTGGGTAAATGTTACATAATTGCATACACATATATTTACAGATGCATGTGTGTGCGTGTCTGCATTTACATACTTATATAGGTATATATCATAGCCGATGATTGACTTTTGGGCATCCGTTTGCTAAGTCATTGAACTCTGATCAGAATTTGTGAGGCGCATCAATAGATCACAGCACTGCATAGGCACACACACACACACACACACACTCACAATGATACAGAGCTACGTATGTGTGGCCCTGGCCCTGCTCAGCTGAGGGCTACGAACTGCGACTTTAAATCTATGAAACTCTATGAATGTGGTTAGCAGCTGAGGCTTGGCTCGCTTTTTGCTGTTTACCGCACTACATCCCTCTCGATGCCATTCTCTCTCTCTCACTTCCACTATGACTTTATTCTCGTCCTTTTTCGCTCTTTCAATCCTTTTGCCTTTTACAGCTACGTTTTTGCCTCTCTTTCGGTTGAATTCCCTGCGTCCCTCCATCCTTCTATCGTTTTTTCTCTTTTTCTCTCTTTTTCTATACGCCTATCTATCTCTCTCTCTTTCTCTCTGCCTCTATTTCTCTTTATCTTTATCCCTCGCACACCCTCTCTCTATAGGGGATAGATCTTTCTTTCTGCCTTTTCTCTCTTTCTGCTTACCAAATTTTCTTATTTCTGTAAATATGTTTTCTTTTTATCCCATTCTCTTTGTCTTTTCTCTCATGCTTTTTCTCTCTGTCGCCATTCCTCACCTCTTCTTTTTAGCCGCATACACTCTCCCCTGCTGTCTCTTGCTCTCGCTCTCCTCTCTCTCTTTCTCTCTCTTACTCTGTCACTCTCGCTCTCTTCATCTTTCACCTTATCTCTCTCTCGCTTTCTTCTTCTCTCTCCTTATCTCTTTCTCTATGTCTCTTACTCTTTCTCTCTTTCGCTGTCTCTCTATCTTTCTCTCTCCCTATCTTTATCTATATTTCTTTGCCGCTTCTAGCTTGTTCGCTTTGATCTTCCTAATCTTCCTTTCGATTTCCTCCGTCTTCTTCTTCTTCTGATTTTCTGTTTGCTCTTCTTCATCCTTTATCCTTACATTCTGACTGCTTTACCTTCATCTTGTTTCTTCTTCATCATCGTATTACCTTTATCATTTCTCATTCTTCTCCATTCTTCCTTGCCCTCTTTGCCCTCTCACCTCTCCTGCCCTCTTCTCGCCCCGCTTCTTTCTGTTGACTGTCAACGTTTTTGTCATCGCTCTCTGCGGTCTGCTCTACTGCCTCTCCCGGCTCGACTGCCACGCCCCAAAGCGAACGTTTTCTCGCTTTGCATTTAATGGGCAAAAAGCAATTAAAATGTCAAAAGCGTGCACAAAAGGAGAAAGTGAAAAAAGTGCAAATTTTGTGCGGCGCAAAGGTTTTTATTTGTATTTGTATTTCTATTTGTAGTTGATTTTATTTTTGTAATTGTTTTTTTTTTCTTTTTACTTTTATTTTATTTTGTTTAATTTTTTTTTTTTTTGTGGATTTGCACTTTAACAATTACAAAATTTGTTGTTTTTGTTGCTTCTTTTAAATGCGAGGCACGGCTCAGCTTAGTGAGAGAGGTAGAGAGAGAGGGAGAGGAAGGGAGAGAGAGGGAAATAGAGGGAGAGAGAGAGAAATAGAGGGCGAAAGAGAGAGAGAGAGATAGTAGAACAGACAGGGGGAGAGATAGAGAGGAAGAGGAGGAGAAGGAGGAGGAGGAGAACGAGGAGGAGGCAAAAAAGGAGGAAGCGAGGGTGATAGAGAGAGTCTGATATATAGAGGGAGAGAGAGTGAGAGTGAGAGAGAGAGAGAGAGAGAGAGTGTGTATGTGAGAGAGAGAATGAAATAGCTCGATTCGCGAGTGATATAAAGGCGGTAGGGAGGGGGTTGGGTACTGCGACCGACGTGGGGGGCGTGCTCGATCGTTGCCTTTGAACTTGCCAGAAAGGGGGGCGTATGCGTAATATGCGCTGCAAACGCTGCCAACTGTCAAAGCCAAACGCACAGCAACATTGAAACGAGGCAACAACAACAACAACAACAACAATGGCATAAGTAATAGTAATTGTAATAGCAACAATAATCATAATAAACAATTGAACAACTTTCACTTGGCGCTTGAATTCAACGCACGACGCAATTCAAACGACAATCATCAAGCGCTATCTGTGTGTGTGTGTGTGTAGGTGTACATATGTGTGTGTGTGTGTGTGGGTGGCTGAGTTTTGCACGCCCCTGCACATTGGCAGAGCTCGTTACAGGGGCACAAAAAAATAAAAAATAAAAAAATAAAAATTGCAAAAAAAATCAAAAAATAATAATAAAAAAAAAATCAGCAAAAATAAATAAATTTGTAAAATGAGCAATTCAAATGCCAAACACATCAGCGAGACCGAGAGAGGCCAAGAGGAGCGAGAGAGGGCGCATGAGTGAGCGAGATGGTTAGATAGACCTTTAATATCTGGGAATAAGTAAGCTTCAAATAACCAAAATATAACAAAGTCGATGATTTAATATAGAATATATTCAAATAAACGACAATCGAATACTCTGAAAAGTTGAGTGAGCAAAGTGAATCATTTGAATTGAATCGAAAATTTCAGTGGGACTTCCCTCTCTGGCCATGGATTTTACGTAGCATTCTAATATATAAAGACCAGGCGACTTTATTGCCAGAGAAAATACAATGTGAACTTTGAATGAATTGCCTCTATTTGATTCATTTAATGCATTGAATATTCTGCATCATTCCTAACACTCACTTCAAGCTGTGGCTATATAAAATTGCTTCGAATGATCTGAATAGTCTAATGTTTCAATTGAATGCTGCGAATAACGTCATTCATTCAGAGTATTCAAAGCATTCTCTTTGAATAGTTTTGTGCCTAATGAATGCTTCGAATGAGACAATTCATTTGATGAATCAAATTAATTTCATCTTATTAGGACACTCAGCTTCTCTTGTATTGCTGGACTATGGTGCAAAATCAGAATGAATCGTCATGAAACACTCGTTCGAATCATTTGTAAATATAACGAATCAGTTTAAGGCATTTGTTTGAAGCTCATCCTAAATGAGTGAATAAATTAACTCATATACTCAATCAATTCGAGTCGTTATTGTTGAATGAATGAACCGAGTGTATTTGCAGCATATTCACACAAATCATTTGCAAATTTTACAAGGAACTCGAATGATTCGATTTCCTCAATGAATGTCTCAAATGATTTGCGAGCATTTAAATAAGTCGAACGAATTGGAGAAATGATTCGGACAGGTCTGCGCGGCCGCCTGTTGAGCTGTCAATGTGGCACAGTTACCTGCCGCGACGTGCCACAGTCGGTTGCACGGTGGCACGGTGGCACGGTGGCACGGTAGCTCGGCTGTTCGATTGCTGCCACTGCCACACACAGTGGCGCTGCTCAGTTTGTCAATGCCATTTGGGTTGGCACAGTTTTATGGGCTCTGCATAGACATAACAATTCGTCGCCAACGGCTCCTGCTCCTCCTCCTGCTCCTGCTGCTGCTCCTGCTACGGCTCCTGCTACGGCTCCTGCTGCTGCTGCTGCTGTTGTGGGGCTTGGTTGCATGCAACGCCGCCCATATTGCCACGTATCAATGTCCTTGGACTCGCCGTCGCGCTGTGCAGCGGTACATTGAACTTTGCATACACGTTGCCTTGGAAATACACACACACAAGCACACGCACACACGCACACATGTATATGTATATCAGCTCCTGCGCAGTACGTGCCAGGGGCAACGTGCGGCTACGTGCGGCAGGTCAGTGCGGGCAAAAAGCTTTTGCAGCTGCTGCTGCTGCTGCTCCTGACCTACCGCCAGCATTTAAGCTGTGTCCTCGTCCTGCAGCGCTGCAAAGATAACCCAACTACCAGCCCCCTCCCCCCACCCCTCTCTCCCTCTCTCTCTCTATGTCGCTCTGTGAGTGTGTGTGTGTGTGTGTTTGCTTTGTCCAAGTGCAAGTTCAATCTATGAATTTGAAGGGATTCTGTGCATGGCCCCGAACCCGCAGTCCCCATCCACACGCCCTGCCCTCTCTCTCTCTCTTTCTCTCTCTGTCTCTCTCTATCTATCTCTGCCGTTTGGTTGTCCTTGCCAAAATGTAAAGTTCAGAAACAAACAACAAGCGTTTATCCCTCTCTGTATAGGTCCTCCTCTCGCCCTCCCTCCATCCCCCTCTATCTCTCTATGTCTCTCTTTCTGCTTGCATTCATTTCATGGAATCGCAATTTATGTCTCAATTGCTTCAACAATTTTATTTATATTTTCGCGTTTTCTATTTTTCTCTTTGTTTTCTATTTTTGTTTGTATATTTCGTATCACATTCAATCATCCGATAGCCTCACTCTGTATCGTATGAAGCTACGATTTGCGGTTTTACAGCAGTCTATACTTCCCTTAAATTGCCCAAATCTGTTTCACACAATTATTTATGGGCATTCTGAGAAAGCTAAAAAACACTTTCAATTGTTTACCTAGTTCAGTTGAAGACTGAAAGGCTAAAAGAGAGAGAGAGAGAGAGAGAGAGCGAGAGAGAGTGAGAGAATTAATAGCATGTTAGCTAGGAGCTAGCTCTTAAGTCTTGCGCTTAGAACCACAGGAGAATCAAGGAACAAAAATTTAAATTACCCTATCAAATATAGATATATTTAATATATATTTGTCATATATAGATATGGAAATTGCAATCGTATATTCAGCTAATATTGACTATATAGCTTATATATAATGCTCGACTTTTGGGTGAGGAATGTCAAATTTCAGATCAGGCAAACTTTGCCTTAGGCTCGCTGGGATGGAAGCGTGGCATTTTCTCAGTATTGAGCTGTCCGTCAATCGCTTTGATATCTGTTTCGCAATACATTCTTTACATATAAATATCAATTTCCCACTGTCAGACGGGCAGCAACACCAACAACAACAGCAACAACAACATAACTCGTTGTAGAATTCTCTGCGTCTGCGTCTGCGTCTGAGTTTACGTCTTTAGAACGTCCGGTGTCTGCGTCTGTTTCTGTTGCTGTGATTCGATGTTAAGTTCAATGTTAAAATTAGCATAAAATACCGTTAATTGCATTAGCATTAGCATTAGTATGTCGCAACCTCCGCCGCCTGCCGCTCAGTTCCCCCGCCAGCCCCTCAGCTCGGTCGTCTATGGCGTTTTGTAGCCTCTCCCACGATCGCCGCTCCGAGCGCCGACATTCAGCTTTATTTCACTTTTTATGGCGCATTCTTAGCGCATATGTCACAGCCGCAACAGCAACAGCAGCAGCAGCCACAGCAGCAACAGTTGCTGTGCTCGTAGCAGTTATCCTTGAGCGTTGCTCATACGCGCCGTTAGCCCGCTCTCTGGCTAAATCGAACTATTGCCAATTGCTACTATTTGACGATCATCGTATAATTGCTCATGATCGTAAATTAACGACGATTGTCGCAGCACCAACAGCAGCCACAGCAACAATTGTTGTCTATACCCTGTAAGCGCTTGACATAGGCTCTGATGCTGAGTCAAATCCTAGCTAGAGATCTATTTTGAAATCATGTTCTATATATACTCATATATCTACACACATATTTATATAGCTAGACCTCTTTTATATCGGATTTGAGCCACTTACCTAGTTCATATTCCCATTCAAGTCGGTCCTCTACTTGACTCACTTTGATACCCTGTAGTCTAGCTCGCCTTCAGCGATTGTTGACATGATCTTCGACAGCTTGTGCTAGGGTAACTGAGCTGTCGCTGACGCACATATCAAGCTTGTTAGCTGTTTTTACTACTATTTACAGTTGGTTTTTATGGCCATAACTCTCTCTTTATGTATATTACATAAATGTACATATATTTAGAAATGAGAACATAGAAGATCCTATACAAGTTCCGGAACCAATGCAATGAGACGTAGATATAAAATAATCAAAGCAATCAAGAAGTTTATACTAAAAACAATTAGGTCTATAAGAAAGTTAACATTAAGAATGAATCGGAAAATTTACATGTATAAAACATATATATCTCACATATATCTCATATATATACATAGCAGAAATACACCCATTAGATCTATGGGAATTTCTGGGCAGTGAACTGCCTCGAACCAACTTGAATGCTCCGTTTACACAATATGTAATGAAATATTTATATATATTTATATTTGGAGCCATTGTCATTATTATCATTGTATAAAAAGTATGTGAAAACGGAGCTCATATTCCGTTTGCTCCATATAAACATACATATATATACAATCGATCTGAGTCAGTTGGCACGTGTCGTATTTGCTTCCATAACAATTGACAGCGATCTCAAATTTCTGACAGAACTAACATAATTCTGCAGATGGGGCGACATTCAAAATGATATCGATATAGATATAGGCATGAATACATAGATTGAGGTAGATTATAATATTGAGATACATATATAGATCGAAATATATGTGGATATATCAACAGATGTACAGAAATCTTTTCTAATTGTATTATCATTAAATATCCTATTCAAGGCAGCCGTCCTTCAGCTATTAGATTCTTACCAAAGAATTTTCCAAATCTAGAGTAATTTAGAATATATCATATTTTGTTATCTTGTTTAGTTCAATCATAGATATCATTTTAATTTTTCTATTCGTTGGGAAATATCATCCATTTATGCTTCTCGGAAGATAAATATAATCTTAGATCGAATATTTAATATCAAGTGTCGAGTATTGAATATCAAATATCAAATATCGTATATCGAATAATAAATTGATGTTATGCCAAAGTTGTGTTAGGTTTGAATAAAGGAAAGAAAGGAGGAAAGGGAGGGAGAGAGAGAGAGAGAGAAAGAGGAAGAGAGAGATAGAAAGAGAGAGAGAGAGAGATAGAGAAACAGTAAAAATTGAATATTTGGTTAGAAAACATAATCAATGTTTTACATATGTAGGTTAAGGGATCTATTTATAAGTCTATATTATTTATATATATACAAGTAATACATATATATGCAATGATAGATAGTAAATATATAACCTAACTAGTTATTTCATTTGATTCATTTATTTTTTTTTTACGTTTTGTATTTTTGCTAAAATCTAAAATTTGTATTATTCAGTGAATTTTGTAACATTTTGAATTTGCAACACGTGCAACATGTTTGCGCCTCAGTGGCAAAGGGGCAGATTCATGAAGTTGATGGGCAGCGATTCGATGACTTGTGTGATTCCATCTTGGAGCACCTGATGTAGCGTTACGCCCGTATGCTTGTAGACCCAAAAGCCGTTAGTTTGGCCCGGCTGAATGACATAACATCGAAGCGTTTGGGCCTGGTTGTGGGCGAGCTTCAGCAGATTTGTTTGTAGCCTAATTTGTGCCCAGAATAAAACTCCATCCCCAAAAATCACGTCGGCGGTTAGGTTAGGTCTCTGTTGCATTCCGTCAAACTAGCCGGACAGCGCATTCAATGTCGCCGCACAGACACGGTCGTATAGCACCTTATCCAGAGAATGGTGCTCGAGCTGGTTGCCCCAGCGCCGACCCTTTATCCCTCTACCAATTCCACGGCCTCTGCTGCTCTCTCTGTCCTCCGATAGGGGCGTGAAGTTGCGACGGACAAGTGCCGTGATTTGATTGCAGCGGTGCGTCCACTTGATTGCCTGTCCGACCCGTACAAATGTTCGTATTCTATCCATTCTATAAAAGCCAAAAGCTATGCGTTTTATTCGAAATTAAAATATAAATAAAAAATAAAATTTTTTTTTTGTTTTTAATTACTGCTCCCGACTAGTGTTGAAAGTAAACTGATTGAGTACGATTTCAGTCAAGTCCAGGTCGGGAACGGGAAGTCAAGGCCTGCTATGCCTATATCAAAAACAAAGTATTTAAAAAAAATAAAAATAAAAATATTTCTTTTCCCAAAATACATAATATATATAATATAATACAACATTATATGTTGTATTGACCGGTGCTACAGCTGGTACATTCCCTATAGAGCAGTTATATGAATAGGCAAATAATCGAATCTATCTTAATATTCATATAGATCAAATCGAGTCCAATTTGAACTTCCCATTTGAACAAAAACTGGAACAGATCTGATATTATGTTCAACTATAATAGATAATAGTCTTCCGCTCCTGCTCTCACTTCCCCTCTTTCTCTCTCTCTCTCTCTCTTTCGCTCTCACTCTGCATACGCTTAGGTGTGTTTTATTTCCATTATCGTGTGAACTATATTTTGTTGCTGTTTTTATGTGGGCCAATTTTGACACTTGATAAATAACTATGAAAGTGTTAGGTGCTCAATATACGTGCAATATATGTAAAAATATGATCTATATATACATATATAATATATATAATATATATAGTCAAAGTATGGTGCGCCAAAGTACAACAAAGGATCTCTATATGGATCGCTTAGTTGGTGTGTTTGTTTGCTTGTTTGCCGCAAGAAAGGCAAACAAAGTCAAAGAGAGAGAGAGAGAGAGAGAGGGAGAACGAGAGAGAGGGCAACATGTGCGTAAAATACTTTGACCTAGATTTCAAATGACTTCTTCTTATACTTTTTATTTATTTACTTATTTTGTTTTTCTTGTTGTATTTTTTTTTTTTTTTTTTTTTTTTTTTGGTATCTCTTGAAAAGAAATAATATGTATTTCATTTTTGGGATGCCCTACGCGTGGCATATGCGCGCGTCTAGCACGTTTGGCGCTGTCTTCGCGGTGGGTGTGGCAGCGTGTAGGGCGTGCGGCGAACGCAGCTGCCGGCTGCAGAGTCTTTCTCCCAGTTTGTTGTTGTTATTGTTGTTGTTGCTTTATGCCGGGTGCGTGGAATATGAACAAATATGAAAGATAGAGAGAGAGAGAGAGGGAGAAAGGCAGAGAGGGAGGAAGAGATAGTGGTAAAGCCAGAGGCAGAGGGAGAGAGAGTGAGAGTGAGAGTGCGCGTGCGAGTGGGACGGAGCATAAGGCAAACATTTGTTAATAACAAAATTCAGTTTAAACATTTTTTTTTCTGCTTTT